>NC_065581.1:34141480-34301480 GCF_024542745.1 Macaca thibetana thibetana | reverse complement strand
AAACCAATCACAACAAGCCACATATTATGTGATTCTATTTATATGAAATGTCCAGAATAGGCAAAGCCATAGAGACAGAAGCAGATTGTGGAAGCTGGATGCATGGGGGAAATGAGGGGCAACTGCTTAATGAGTACAGGGTTTCTGTTTGGGGTAACAAAAAAGTTCTGGAACTAGATAGTGGTGATGGTTGCATAGCATTCTGAATGCATTTAACAACACTATATCACTTTAAAATTGTTAAAATGGTAAATTTTGTTGTATGTATTTTACCAGTTCAAAACTAACGACTTTTTTCTTCTTTATTTAAGACACAGGGTTCTGCTGTGTTACCCAGGCTGGAGTGCAGTGGCACAATGATCACTCACTGCTGCCTTGACCTCCTGGACTCAAGCAATACTCCTGCCTCAGCCTCCTGAATAGCTTGGACCACAGGTGCCAGCTACTGCACCTGGCTTATTTTTTAATTTTTTGTGGAAGGCCAGGTGCTCATGCCTATAATCCCCGCACTTTGGGAGGCCAAGGTGGGTGAATCTCTTGAGGCCAGGAGTTCAAGAGCAGCCAAGCCAACATGGTGAAACCCCATCTCCACTAAAAATACAAAAATGAACCAGGCATGGTGGTGCACATCTGTAATCCCAGTTACTTGGGAGGCTGAGGCAGGAGAATTGCTTGAACCTGGGAGGCAGAGGTTGCAGTGAGCAGAGATTTTGCCACTGTACTCCAGCCTGGGTGACAGAGCAAGGACCTGTCAAAAAAAAAAAAAAGAAAAAACACTTTTTTTTTTTTTTTTTAATGTAGAGACAGAGTCTATCTATGTTATCTGGAGTGGTCTTGAATTCCTGGCCTCAAGTGATCATCCTCCTGCCTCAGCCTCCCAAAGTGTTGGGATTACAGGTGGGAGCCACTGTGCCTGGCCACAAACTAATTACTAATGTGAATAATGCTGGAGTGAACACGGGAGAGCAGATATTTTACAAGGTGGTGATTTCATCTCTGGGCATATGCCCAGCAGAGGGGGTTGCTGGGTCACATGGTAGTTCTATTTTTAACTTCTTTAGGAGTCTCTGCACTGTTTCCCGTAATGGTTGTACCAATCTACATTTCCCAACAACAGTATGCTAGGTTCCCTTTTCTCCACACCCTCACCAACATTTAGTATCTCCTGTCTTTCTGATAACAGCCATCCTTATGGGTGTAAGGTGGTGTCTCATAGTGGTTTTAACTTGCATTTCCCTTATGGATGAACAGATAAAGAAAATGTGTGTGTGGGGGGTGTGTGTATTTGTATGTCACAAATATATATAATGGAATATTATTCGGCCTTTACAAAGGAGATCTTGCCATTTGCCTCAACATGGATGGACCTGGAGGACATTATGCTAAGCGAAATAAGCCAGACGGAGAAAGAAAATATTGCATGAGCTCACTTATATGTGGAATATTTTTAAAAAGAGCCCAACTACAGAGATAGAGAATACAAGAGTGGTTCAGGGAGGGGGAGGAAATGGGAAGATACAAGTGAAAGGATACAAAGAAGCACATATGTAAGATAAGTAAGTGCAGACGTCTAATGTACAGCATGAAAACTAAAGTGCATAAAATTAATTATTACTAAGAATTTATTATTATTTCGTTTTGAGACGGAGTCTTGTTGTCAGCCCAGGATGGAGTGCAATGGCACGATCTTGGCTCACTGCAACCTCCGCCTCCTCGGTTCCAGCAATTCTCCTGCCTCAGCCTCCAGAGTAGCTGAGATTACAGGCGCCCACCACCATGCCCAGCTAATTTTTGTGTATTCTTAGTAGATATGGGGTTTCACCATGTTGGCCAGGCTGGTCTCAAACTCCTGACCTCAGGTGATCCACCTGCCTTGGCCTTCCAAAGTGCTGGGATTACAGGTGTGAGCCACCACACCCAGCTAAGAATTTATTGTTTGTTAAATAAATAGATCTCGGCTGCTCTTGTCACAAGAAAAAATAACCATGTGAGAGGACAGGTATGTTAACTTGCTTCATTATTGTAATCATTTTACTATCCATGTGTCTCCCACAACATCATGTTGTAAACCTGAAATATATACAATGAAATTTATTTTTAAAAATAATTGCTATTAGCCGGGCATGGTGGCACGTGCCTGTAATCCCAGCTACTCAGGAGGCTGAGGCAGGAGGATCATTTGAACCCAGAACTCCAGCCTTGGCGACAGAGCGAGACTCTGTCTCAAAATAATAATAATAAAAATAATAATAATTGCTAAAAATTAGTAAGGACTTAACTAAATGAAAGGCTATACCACATGAATGGGAAAATGCAATATTACAAAGATATCACTTCTAAAATCTCTAAAAATAAATATAAACAAACAAATAGAATTGATTCCAAAATGTATATGGAATTGCAAAGAGCAAGGAATAGCAAACACAATCTTGAAGTAAAAGAACAAAGTTGGAGGTCTACACAAATAGATATCATAAAGCTATAATATTTAAGATAGTGTGGTATGGGTGAAAGGATAGACAGACTAATGTTATGCATTTTCTGTGTCAGTTCCCCACATTACAAAATGAAACAACTAAAGTGGAACACTATGAAGAAAGCAGATGAACTGAAAACACTAAAGAATCATGTATACTGGAAAAGATAAAGTATATTAGGAAGTGAATGCATAAAAGGATATATGCTTGGCCATGCACGTGTTCTATCTCCTGTGAATACCTTATGTTCTGCGTGTGAGAAAATAAAGACAAATTATTCAAATAATTGTGGTTCTGGAAAGCTGTGCAACCATCACCACCATCTAGCTTACCGTGCTCCCTTCAAAAAATGCACTGATTTAGAAGGAATAATGCTGGAAGGAGCTAAACTGGAGGAAGAGGAGAGTTATGGAAGGAATTGTGTCCCCCGACCCTCTCAAATGTTGATATTGAAGCCCTCACCCTCAGTGTGACTGATTTTGGAGGTAGAGCCTTTAAAAAGGTGGCTCAGGTTAAATGAGGACATAAGGATGAGACCCTAATGCAATAGAACCGGCATCCTTATAAGAAAGAATAAGCTGGGCGTGGTGGCTCATGCCTGGTAATACCAGCACTTTGGGAGGCCAAGGCGGGTAGATCACCTGAGGTCCGGAGTTCGAGACCAGACTAACCAATATGGAGAAACCCTATCGCTACTAAATACAAAAAAATTAGCTGGGCATGGTGGCGGGCATCTGTAATCCCAGCTACTCAGGAGGCTGAGGCGGAAGAATTGCTTGAACCCAGAGGTTGCAGTGAGCCAAGATGGCACCACTGCACTCCAGCCTGGGCAACAGAGTAAGACTCCATCTCAAAAAAGAAAAAAAAAAAAATCTAGAATAAAAGACACCAGTGATGCTCACACACTGGGGAAAGACCATGAGAAGACACAGTGAGAAGGTGGTCAAACAAGACAAGGAGAGAGACCTCAGAAGAAGCCAAACCTGCTGGACCTTGATACTGAACGTCCGGCCTCCAGGACTGTGGGAAAATAAATCTCTGCTGTTTAAGACTCCCAGTCTGGGGCATTTTGTTATGACAGCCCTAGCAAACGAATGCAAGGAGACACTAATAACTGACAACAAAATTTTAAAGGAAATTTTAATCATGAAGATAGAATGATTGCTGTTTGCTTACACGAGATTACGATCAGCCGGGCGCGGTGGCTCATGCTTGTAATCCCAGCACTTTGGGAGGCGGAGACAGGCAGATCATGAGGTCAGGAGTTCAAGACCAGCCTGGCCAGCACAGTGAAACCCAGTCTCCACTAAAAATACAAAAATCAGCTGGCCGCGGTGGCAGGCGCCTGTAATCCCAACTACTCTCAACTAATGGGGAGGCTGAGGCAGCAGAATCTCTTGAACCCAGGAGGCAGAGGTTGCAGTGAGCTAAGATGATGCCACTGCACTCCAGCCTGCGTGACAGAGCTAGACCCTGCCTCAAAAAAAAAAAAAAAAAAAAAAGAAAAAAGAGCGAGAGAGATTATGATCACATTGAGAGGAGAAAAATCACATTCAAAAATGCATTCTGGCACAGTCTAGGGTTATCAGAAGCTGCATGACACAAGCAAAAGGAATGGGACACTTGTCCATTTTGAGTTTCTTGTGATGCTTTGTCAATGCTTTCAGAAGATGATTAACAATCGTCCACTTCTGAAGACTCCATTGCCAAGAAAGAAAAGTAGACTGTCCATCAGCTTCTTGGATCCAAATATGGGCGAACCCCAGGCATTCACGGTTTCACTCAGTCCTTCCACAGCTCATTTTGTTCACTTTTATCTTCCACCAACAGCAACCGGGACCACAGCCTCCATATCCACATATCCCTTCTCATCTCCAAACCTCACTCACTTCACTCTTCACTAACCAACTTGCTTTTAAAAGCAAGTCTAAAAACTTGCTTCATTTTATTATTGCTAAGTGTTATTTAACTTCATTATATGTCTTTCACACATTATTTCACTGTTCACATTTGTTGCAGTTAAAGGAAAACATAATTTGTATTCTGTAATGTTACTACACAAATAAGCTAATGAGTTAATTTAGTGTTAAACAATTAGGCCATTGGTGTTTTAAAGGCTTTATACTAAGCAGAAAAATCTTTTATATATGCATATATAGAGAAAATGGTTGGGGTTTTTAGATGTGCTGGGAATACATTATCATTTTTTTCCCATTTAATGTAATGACATACAGACTCCCACGATCTAAAATCCACTATGCAGCGTGTTTTTAGGAATGGATTAGACTCTCTGATGGATGTCTGAACTAGGATACGAGATACTAGAAAGGATGAAGTCATACAGTCACCATATTGACGTGTATTTTAGGTTGTATTCCATTAGAAGGCAAATATGATTGACCATTAGTTATGCTAAGGTTGACCCCTACCTAGATTAGGGTGGTGACATTCTGATCACTCCATTTATAGTTAATGTTTTCCTCTGGGGACTAGAAGTAATCTGTGTGGTGTTACTTTGGTCCTATATGAATGTCTACAACAACCAGTCATCTATTGTTTTCAATGCCAAATGATAATCCTTACCTGAATCACTAATTTATTGGAGTTTGTGAAATTATATTTCTTTTATTTCATTCACATGTATGGACTAGATGTGTACACATCCACTTAAGTTTAAAAAAAAATAAAAAAGGCCGGGCTTGGTGGCTCATGCCTGTAATCCCAGCAGTTTAGGAGGCCAAGGCAGGCAGATGACTTGAGGCCAGGAGTTCAAGACCAGCCTGGCCAATGTGGCGAAATCCTGTCTCTACGAAAAAAACAAAACAGATTAGCCAGGTGTGGTGGCGCATGTCTGTAATCCCAGCTACTCGGGAGGCTGAGGCACAAGAATCACTTGAGCCTGGGAGGCAGAAGTTACAGTGAGTTGAGACCACACCACTGCACTCCAATCTGGGTGACAGAGCTCTGTCTCAAAAAAAAAAAAAGTTAATAACATTTAAACAAAATATATTAACTAGAATTCTGTGAAGGCTTTGCTCATCAACTAGGGCTATTTGGTTATCCTAAAATAAATTTTTACTGAAAGAGCAAAATAAATGCTTTTTTCTTTTTTCTTTTTGAGACAGGGTCTGGTTCTGTCACCCAGGCTGGAATGCAATGGGGCAATCTCGGCTCACTGCAGCCTCAGCCTCCTGGGCTCAAGCAATCCTCCTACCTCAGCCTCCTGAGTAACTGGGACCACATGTATGCACCAACATTCCTGGTTAATTCTTGTATTGTTGTGTGTGTGTGTAGACATGGGGTTTAGCCACGTTTCCCAGTCTGGTCTCGAACTCCTGAGCTCAAGCAATCTGCCTGTCTCGGGCTCCCAAAGTGCTGTGATTACAGGCATGAGTCACTGCACCCGGCCTAAAATTTTAATTTTTTTTAATTACCAATTTTCAAAGCAAGGAGTTGTTTTAATAGTTGTCTCAAATGGTAATAAATGCGACTTCTTGACTTCTTCTTATTGTATATTTATGAACTAATGAATTTTCATTGATTCAGTATATTCAATCCAAAATTATCATTATACTTTTAGTTGTCTAATTGTCACAACATTGTTCAGTGGGGACACCTTCACATGTGCTCCTGAGTCCTTTTGACGTGACATTATCTTCTAAAGTTTTCTTTTTTTTTTTTTTTAAGACAGAGTCTCTCTCTGTCGCCCAGGCTGGAGTGAAGCATGCAATCTCAGCTAACCTCTGCCTCCCAGGTTCAAGCGATTCTCCTACCTCAGCCTTCCGAGTAGCTGGGGACTACAGGCGTGCACCACCACATCTGGCTAGTTGTTTTGAAATTTTAGTAGAGACGGGGTTTCACCGTGTTGGCCAGGCTGGTCTCAAACTCCTGACCTCATGTGACCTGCCCACCTTGGCCTCCCAAAGTGCTAGGATTACAGGCGTGAGCCACTGTGCCCAGCCCTGCTTTCATGCTTCTTAACATGAAAAGGAGTCCCAGACTCACCTTGAAAAGTGCCTGCACTAGACCTGAAATCAGCAGTTTCCCAATGAGCCATATCTTGTTTTAATGTGGAGTGGTATTAGAGAGCACAGCATGGACATTACAAATGCTCATTTCTTCTGGTCCATTTCAGTGGACAGGACCAGAAAAAAAATTATACATATATATATATATGTGCATGTATATATATTATATATATTTAAAAATATAGAGAGAGCTATATAATTTTTATATATTTTTTGAGACAAGGTCTCACTCTGTCTCCTAGGCTGGAGTGTGGTAGTGTGATCTTGGTTCACTGCAGCCTCAACTTCCTGGGTTCATGCCTCCTACCTCAGCCTCCCAGGTAGCTAGGACTACAGGCATGGACCACCATGCCTGGCTAATTTAATTTTGTATTTTTTTGTAAAGGCAGGGTTTTGCCATGTTGTCCAGGCTGGTCTCAAACTCCTGGGGTCAAGCGATCTGCCTTGCTTGGCCTCCCAAAGTGCTGGAATTATAGGCATGAGCCACAGCACCTGGCCAGAATATATAAAATATATATATATATATATATATTTTTTAAGACAGAGTCTCGCTCTGTCGCCCAGGCTGGAGTGTAGTGGAGTCATCTCGGCTCACTGCAAGCTCCTCCTCCTGAGTTCATGCCATTCTCCCACTTCAGCCTCACGAGTAAACTAGAACTACAGGCACCTGCCACCACACCCGGTTAATTTTGTTTTTGTATTTTTAGTAGAGACGGGGTTTCACCATGTTATCCATGATGGTCTCAATCTCCTGACCTCATGATCTGCCCAGCTCGGCCTCCCAAAGTGCTGGGATTACAGGCGTAAGCCACTGCGCCTGGCCCAGAAAATATATATTTAAAAACAATGAGTTAACATTGATTTTTCAATTCAATTTTAACATTATCGTGTTTTCACTTAGCTTCTTTGATTACATAATTGTATCTTTTCGCTTGTACTAAAAATACTGGTTCCTGGCTGGCTGCGGTGGCTCATGCCTATAATCCCAGCACTTTGGGAGGTCGAAGCAGGTGGATCACCTGAGGTCAGGAGTTCAAGACCAGCCTGGCCAACGTGGCAAAACCCTGTCTCTACTAAAAATATAAAAATTAGACATGGTGGCGGGTGCCTGTAATTCCAGTTGCTTGGGAAGCTGAGGCAGGAGAATTGCTTGAACCCAGAAGGCAGAGGTTGCAGTGAGCCAAGATCGCACCACTGCACTTCAGCCTGGGTGATAAGGAGACTCCGTATCAAAAAACAAACAAAACAAAAACAAAAACCAAACAAAAAATCTAGTTTGTTACATTATTAATTTATGCCTATTTATGTCTCTTATGAGAAAATTGTATATTTTCAAAATTCCAGTACTGATAATACTACAAACAATATTACTTCTGAGAGTTTAAAATTTAGGAGAGTTTAATGTGTAAGGGTCTAAAGTTTAAAATTTTAGTTTCAGCTTTTTTATCCTTAAAATGCATCCTATTGTCTGGGAGCAGTGGCTCATGCCTGTAATCCTAGGACTTTGAGAGGCTGAGGCTGGTGGATCATGAGGTCAAGAGATTGAGACCATCCAGGCCAACATGGTGAAATGTTGTCTCCACTAAAAATACAAATATTAGCTGGGTGTGGTGGCACATGCCTGTAGTCCCAGCTACTCAGGAGGCTGAGGCAGGAGAATTGTTTGAACCTGGTAGGCAGAGGTTGTAGTGAGCTGAGACTGCGCCACTGCACTCCAGCCTGGCGACAGAGTAAGACTCCGTTTCAAAAAAAAAAAAAGCATCCTATTAATGATGTAAAGTCTCTCTCTTTCTCTCTCTTTTTTTTTTGAGACAGAGTCTTGCTCTGTTGCCCAGGCTGGAGTGCAATGGCACAATCATGGCTCACTGCAGCTTTGACTTCCTGGACTCAAGTGATCTTCTCACCTCCTGAGTAGCTGGGGCCACAGGGGTGCACCACCAGGACTAGCTAGTTGTGTGTGTGTGTGTGCTGGCGGCGGGGGGCTTTTTGTTTGTTTGTTTGTTTTTGGTAGAGACTGCAGTCTCACTATGTTGTCCGGGCTGGTCTCGAACTCCTGTCCTCTTTTATTTTGGGGTTAGGTAATGGCATTACATGACTCAAAGTATACAAGGAGGAGTCTCAAAGCACATGGAGTCTTGTTTCCGTCTTTACCTCCTCAACTCCTCTCCTGTTTTTATTGTTTCTTGTTTATTCTAGCAGTGCTTGCTTTTACAAATACAATATTAGACCTTTCTTATTTCTTCGCCACCTCCACCCTTTCTCATAAAACATAGCATGCTGTATATCCTGTTCTGCACTTTACTTTACTTGTTTCACTCAATAATATATACTGGAGATCCTTCTACATCAATATGTGGAGCCTCTGATTATTTTAAGACTTAAGCAAATAAGAATAGTTTTATTTATTAACTTGGACCAGAACTATGTGCTTATAATATAATATTTTTGATCAGACATTCTTAAAGTGTATAAATAGCTATTTCAAAATTTATTTCTCAATCTTTCTTTACATTGACTATATACACAAATTTTAATTTACACACTTATCTAGAGCATGTATATGTATGCATTTAACATTTTATTCAACCCATAACCATGGATTTTTTATTATCTATAAATAGCCAATGCCATCAAAAGACAAGCCCACTCCCCGTCTTCTTTTCAGTGATGGAGTCTCACTATGTTGTCCAGTCTGGCTTTGGGCTGCAGGGATCATCCCACTTCAGCTTCCCAAATAGCTGGGATTTACAGATATGCCTCACCATGCACAGGTATAGGCCTCTTTGTTTTTTTTTTTTTTTTTTTTTTTTTTTGAGATGGAGTTTCACTCTTGTTGCCCAGGCTGGAGTGCAATGGCACGATCTCGGCTCACTGCAACCTCTGCCTCCTGGGTTCAAGTGATTCTCCTGCCTCAGCTTCCTGAGTAGCTGGGATTATAGGCATGTACCACCATGCCCGGCTAATTTTTATATTTTTAGTAGAGATGGGGTTTCTCCATGTTGGTCAGGCTGGTTTCGAACTCCCGACCTCAGGTGATCTGCACACCTCGCCTCAGCCTCCCAAAGTGCTGGGGTTACAGGCGTGAGCCACCGCACCCAGCCCACAACTGAAATTTTTAAGAATAACTCCCTGGCTGGGCGTGGTGGCTCACCCCATAATCCCAACACTTTGGGAGGCTGAGGCGAGGTGTGCGGATCACCTGAGGTCAGGAGTTTGAAACCAGCCTGACCAACATGGAGAAACCCCATCTCTACTAAAAATATAAAAATTAGCCGGGCATGGTGGTACATGCCTATAATCCCAGCTACTCAGGAAGCTGAGGCAGGAGAATCACTTGAACCCAGGAGGCAGAGGTTGCAGTGAGCCGAGATCGTGCCATTGCACTCCAGCCTGGGCAACAAGAGTGAAACTCCATCTCAATAAATAAATAAATAAATAAATAAAAATAAGAACTGCCTAATATCACAAATGTTCAGTGAGTGGTTGAGTCTACAGTTGTCTCACAAATGTCATGTGAAAAAGAGATCGGGACCATTTTTTTTAACACTATGATCCAAGCAAGGTCCACACATTACGATTGGTTAACGTGTCTTTTATTTTTCTTAGAGACAGGGTCTTGCTCTGTCACCCAGGCAGAGTGCAGTGGTGCTATCATAACTCACTGTAGCCTCAAACTCCTGGGCTCAAGCCATCCTCTTGCTTATCCTCCTAAAGTGCTGGGATTACAGGAAGCAGCCACTGCGCCAGCCCTCTTTTAAACTGTAGGTTCCAATCCATCTCTTTTTTCCCTTGCAATTTTGTGTGTGTGTGTGTGTGTGTGTGTGTGTGTGTATGTGTGTGTGTAGAAATGGGTTGTTTGTCCTTTAGAGTTTCTTATAGTTTTGATTTTGTTGATTGTACCACTTTGGTGTGATTTAATGTGTTTCCCTGCCCTCTGCATCATTTTCTGTAAATTGATAATTAGATCTTTTATTTTTTTAGGTTCTACAGAAATTTATTTATTTATTTATTTATTTATTTATTTCCATAGGTTTTTGGGGAACAGGTGGTATTTGATTACATTAGTAAGTTCTTTAGTGATTTTTTTGGTTTGTTTTTGTTTTTTGAGACAGGTTCTCTCTCTGCCCAGGCTGAAGTGCAGTGGCCTGATCACAACTCACTGCAGCCTTCACTTCCTGGGCTCAGGTGATCCTTTCACCTCAGCCTCCCGAGTAACTGGGACTACAGTTGTGCACCACCATGCATGGCTAATATTTGTATTTTTTATAGAGGTGGGATTCTGCCATGCTGCCCAGCCTGGTCTCGAACTACTGGGCTTAAGCTATCCTCCTACCTTGGTCTCCCAAAGTGCTGGGATTACAGGCATGAGCCACTGCACCCAACCTATATTTTGTTTATTAAGAAATGATACTTGGACGGGCTTGGTGGCTCACACCTGTAATCCCAGCACTTTGGGAGGCCGAGGTGGGCGAATCCCCTGAGGTCAGGAGTTTGAGACCAGTCTGGCCAACGTGGTGAAACCTTGTCTCTACTAAAAATACAAAAATTAGCCAGATGCAGTGGCATGTGCCTGTAATCCCAGCTACTCGGGAGGCTGAGGCAGGAGAATCACTTGAACCTGGGAGGCGGATTTTGCAGTGAAGCAAGATTGCACCACTGCACTCCAGCATGGAGGCCTGGAGGATAGAGCGAGACTCTGTCACAAAAAAAGAAAAGAAAAGAAAAGAAAAGAATAAAAAGAAGTGATACTACAGTTGTGCTAAAAGAATAAGAATATATACATTGACATGGCCGGCCGGGCGTGGTGGCTCATGCCTGTAATCCCAGCACTTTGGGAGACCAAGGCGGGCAGATCAAGAAGTCAGGAAATCAAGACCATCCTGGCTAACATGGTGAAACCCTGTCTCTACTAAAAATACAAAAAATTAGCCAGGCGTGGTGGCAGGTGCCTGTAGTCCCAGCTACTTGGGAGGCTGAGGCAGAAGAATGATGTGAACCCGGGAGGTGGAGCTTGCAGTGAGCTGAGATGGCGCCACTGCATTCCAGCCTGGGTGACAGAGTGAGACTCCATCTCACACACAAGAAAAGAATATATACATTGACATTACAGACTGAGTAGTCATCACAATGTTCCCAATTCACAAGAAAGCAACAGTCAGAAAAATTAGAAAGCTTTTTTGAAAAAAATTTAATCACAGCAGAATTTATTCACACACACAAAATTAAAATAAAGCTACAATCACAGTAAGTTTCCACATAGCTCATTTGTAGCCAAGCAAGGAAAGCCATTTATCAATAATGAGTTAATTAAATCATGTGATGCAGAAGCCAAAGAAGTGTGTCCAGAGAAAATAAATTTGTTTAAGACTCTTATTCATCAAGAACAGCTGCTTGAAGAGTTGAGGACACTGGGATAAAAATCAATAATCAACTAAAAACAAGTCCAATGATTAAATGTGATTTTCCCTTGGCTCTTGATGAGTGGACAGATGCTACTGACACTGCTTAGCTGTTATTTATTCAAGGAGTCATTGTGAAGTTTGGAGTGAATGAAGAATCAGCTGCTATCAACAGTATGTTTGGAACAATTACATAAGATAATACTTTCAAAAAAGTTGAGAAAACACTACTTCCATACAGCCTGAAGTGGAACCTACTAAGATGTGCTACAAGTGATGGTGGTAAAGGAAACGTTGTAGTGAGGCATATTTGCAAAGCATATGAAAATGTAAGGTGTTTAAAGCCTGTGGTTATTCACTGTAATAACCATCAGTAGGTACACTGTGAAGAATATTTTAATTTATCATGTGTTATTGAACCAGTGTGTCAACAGTAAACTTCATTTGCATCTCATGGTCTTAACATTGTCAATGCTTTGAACTGAATGTTTATGTACCCCCAAAATTCATATGCTAACCCCTAATTCCAATATAATGGTATTTGGTGGTGTGGCCTTTGGGAAGTAATTAGGTCATGAGGGTGGATCTTTGTGAATGAGATTAGTATCATTATAAGAAGAGACACAGGCCGGGCGCGGTGGCTCAAGCCTGTAATCCCAGCACTTTGGGAGGCTGAGACGGGCGGATCACGAGGTCAGGAGTTCGAGACCATCCTGGCTAACACGGTGAAACCCCGTCTCTACTAAAAAAAAATACAAAAAACTAGCCGGGCGAGGTGGTGGGCGCCTGTAGTCCCGGCTACTCGGGAGGCTGAGGCAGGAGAATGGTGTAAAAACCCGGGAGGCAGAGCTTGCAGTGAGCTGAGATCCGGCCACTGCACTCCACCCTGGGCGACATAGCGAGACTCCGTCTCAAAAAAAAAAAAAAAAAAAAAAAAAAAAAAGAAGAGACACAAGAGAGCTTTCTTCTCTCTGCTCTCTGTCTTGTGAAAATATTAGAAGATAGCCATCTACATCTTGGGCTTTCCAATCTCCAGAACTGTGAAAAATACGTGTTTGTTGTTTAAGCTACCAGTCTGTGTTAATTTGTTGTAGCAGACTGAACTAAAACAGTTTTTGTTAGAAATAGAAGTTGAATATCCTGACTTGTCCTACCATACAGCAGTTCATTGACACAGTGGTGGCAAAGAGATGTTAAGATTTTCTTGAGCTCAGGGCTGAGATAGAAAATTTTCTGAACATGCCTTCAAACACATGTAATAGTTAAACTTTCTGTGTCAACTTGGATAGGCTATGGTGTCCAGTTCTTTGTTCAAACACTAGTCTACATATTGCTCTAAGGGTATCTTGTAGATATAATTAACACTTATAGGCTGGGCACGGTGGCTCAAGCCTGTAATCCCAGCACTTTGGGAGGCCGAGACGGGCGGATCACAAGGTCAGGAGATCGAGACCATCCTGGCTAACACGGCGAAACCCCGTCTCTACTAAAAACACAAAAAATTAGCCAGGCGAGGTGGCAGCGCCTGTGGTCCCAGCTACTCGGGAGGCTGAGGCAGGAGAATGGCGGGAACCCGGGAGGCGGAGCTTGCAGTGAGCTGAGATCTGGCCACTGCACTCCAGCCTGGGCGACAGAGCGAGACTCCGTCTCAAAAAAAAAAAAAAAAAAAAAAATAACACTTATAATCAACTGACTTTAAGTAAAGTAGATTACCCTTGATGATATGGGTAGGACTCATCCAATTAGTCAAAAGCCTTAAGAGCAAAGACTGAGGTTTCCTGGAAAAGAAAGTATTCTGCCTCAAGACTGTAACATTGAAATTCTGCCTGAGTTTCCATCCTGCTGACCTGCCCTACAAATTTCAGACTTGTCAGCCCCCACAATTGTGTGAGCTAATTCCTTAAAATAAATCTTTTTTAAAAACTTTTATTTTAAGTTTAGGGGTACATGGGCAGGTTTGTTATATAGGTAAACTGTGTGTCACCAGGGGTTTGGTATACAGATGATTTACTCACCCAGGTAATAAACATAGTACCTGATAGGTATTTTTTCTGATCTCCTTCCTCCCACCCTCCACATTCAAGTAGGCCTCATTGTCTATTGCTCCCCTCTTGGTGTATGTGTTCTCATTGTTTAGCTACCACTTACAAGTGAGAACATGGCCTTGATGAATTTAATCTAAAATTACAAGGTAAAAAGGTGCTTATTGTGAAACTTATACTACAGTAAATTTATTAAAGTTGTTTGAATCAGGTTAAGCTACTTTATATATTTCCTATCATCAAAAGCTAAAACAAGAACCAAAATCTCCATTCCCATACAAAATTTGCAGCAGATATATTTTCTGAGCTCAAACCACAGTTCTAGCAGGTTTTTTGGTCCTCAGTGCAAGTGCAAAGGAAATTTCTATATTTCAGGCAGGGCTTGGGGGCTCACGCCTATAATCCTAGCACTTTGGGAGGCCCAGGCAGGCAGATCACTTGATCCCAGGAGTTTGAGACAAGCCTGGCCAGGGTTTCTGTAGAAACCCTGTCTCTACAAAAAATACAAAACTTAGCTGTGGGTGGTGGCACATACCTACAGTCCTAGCTACTTGGGAGGCTGAGACAAGAGGATCGCTTGAACCCAGGTGGTCGAGCTGCAGTGAGCCGAGATCACACCACTGCACTCCAGCCTGGATGACAAAGTGAGACCCTGTTTCCAAAAAAAAAAAAATTCTATATTTCATTTAACTGTGCAATTGAGGAGCTTCTACCTAACCCTCATTTGGAGGTGATTAACCTACAATGTAATGATATGCTAAAAGGCAAGGATCAAGAAAAGTATATGTATTAGCCTGTTTTCTTTTTTTTTTTTTTTTTGAGACGGAGTCTCGCTCTGTCGCCCAGGCTGGAGTGCAGTGGTGCGATCTAGGCTCACTGCAAGCTCCGCCTCCTGGGTTCACGCCATTCTCCTGCCTCAGCCTCCTAAGTAGCTGGGACTACAGGCGCCCGCCACCTCGCCCGGCTAGTTTTTTGTATTTTTTAGTAGAGACGGGGTTTCAGTGTGTTAGCCAGGATGGGCTCGATCTCCTGACCTCGTGATCCACCCGTCTCGGCCTCCCAAAGTGCTGGGATTACAGGCTTGAGCCACCACGCCCGGCCCTAGCCTGTTTTCATGATGCTGATAAAGACATACCTGAGACTGAGAAGAAAAAAATGTTTAATTGGACTTACAGTTCCACATGGCTGAGGCCTCAGAATCATGGTGGGAGGTGAAAGGCATTTCTTACATGGCGGAGGCAAGAGAAAACGAGGAAGACACAAAAGCGGAAACCCCTGATAAACCCATCAGATCTTGTGAAACTGATTCACTATCACAAGAATAGGACAGGAAAGACCAGCCCCCATGATTCAATTACCTCTCCCTAGGTCCCTCCCACAACATGTGGGAATTCTGGGAAATACAATTCGAGTTGAGATTTGAATGGGGACACAGCCAAACCATACCATTCCACCCTTGGCCCCCACTTGGTTCATGTCTTTGTATTTCAAAACCAATTATGCCTTTCCAACAGTCTCCCAAAGTCTTAACTCATTTCAGCATTAACCCATAAGTCCACAGTCCAAAGTCTCATCTGAGACAAGGCAAGTTCCTTCCACCTATGAGCCTGTAAAATCAAAAGTAAGCTAGTTACTTCCTAGATACAGTTGGGGTACAGATACTAGGTAAATACAGTCATTCCAAATGGAAGAAATTGGCCAAAATAAAGGGGTTACGGGGCCCATGCAAGTCCAAAATCCAGCAGGACAGTCAAATTTTAAAGCTCCAAAATGATCTCCTTTGACTCCAGGTCTCACATCCAAGTCATGCTGATGCATAAAGTGGGTTCCCATGGTCTTGGGCAGCTCTGCCCCTGTGGGTTTTCATGGTACAGCCTCCCTCCCGCTGCTTTCATAGGCTAGAGTTGAGTGTCTGTGGCTTCTCCAGGCAAACGGTGCACGCTGTCAGTGAATCTACCATTCTAGGGTCTGGAGGACAGTGCCCTCTTCTCACAACTCCACTAGGCAGTGCCCCAGTAGGAACTTCGTGGCGGTCTCTGACCCCACATTTCCTTTCTGCACTACCCTAGCAGAGGTTCTCCATGAGGGCCCTGACCCTGCGGAAAACTTCTGCCTGATCATCCAGGCCTTTCCACACATCTTCTGAAATTTAGGTCAAGGTTCCCAAACCTCAATTCTTGACTTCTGTGTACCTGTAGGCTCAACACCACATGGAAGCTGCCAAGGCTTGGGGCTTCACAGCCCAAGCGTACATTGGCCCCTTTCAGCCATGGCTGGAGTTGCTGGGACACAGGACACCCAGTCCCTAGGCTGCACACAGCATGGGGATCTTGAACCCAGCCTACGAACCACTTTTTCCTTCTGGGCCTCCAGGACTGTGATGGGAGGGGCTGCTGTGAAGGTGTCTGACATGGCCTGGAGATAGTTTCCCCACAGTCTTGGGGATTAACATTAGGTTCCTTGCTACTTATGCAAATTTCTGCAGCAGGCTTGAATTTCTCCTGAGAAAATGGGTTTTTCTTTTCTATCACGTTGTCAGGCTGCAAATTTTCCAAACTTTTATGCTCTGCTTCCCTTATAGAACTGAATGCCTTTATCAGTATCCAAGTCACCTCTTGAATGTTTTGCTCCTTTGAAATTTCTTGTGCCAGACACCCTAAATCATCTCTCTCAAGTTCCAAGTTCCACAAATCTCTGGGGCAGGGGCAAAATGCCACCAGTGTCTTTGCTAAAACATAGCAAGAATAACTTTTGCTCCAGTTCCCAACAAGTTCCTCATCTCCATCTGAGACCACCTCAGCCTGGATCTTATTGTCCATATTGCTATCAGCATTTTGGGCAAAGCCATTCAACAAGTCTCTAGGAAGTTTCAAACTTTCCCACATTTTCCTGTCTTCATCTGAGCCCTCCAAACTGTTCCAACCTCTGCCTGTTATCCAGTTCCAAAGTCACTTCCACATTTTCGGGTATCTTTTCAGCAGCGTCTCACTCTACTGTTACCAATTTACTGTATTAGTCTGTTTTCATGCTGCTGATAAAAACATATCCCAGACTGAGAAGAAAAAAAGGTTTAATTGGACTTACAGTTCCACATGGCTGGGGAGGTCTCAGAATCACAGCAGGTGAAAGGCACTTCTTACATGGCAGTGGCAAGAGAAAATGAGAAAGAAGCAAAAGCAGAAACCCCTGTTAAACCCATCAGATCTCGTGAGACTTATTCACTATCATGAGAATAGCACAGGAAAGACTGGCCCCCATGATTCAATTACTTCCCCCTAGATCCCTACCACAACACAGGGGAATTCTGGGAGATACAATTCAAGTTGAGATTTGAATGGGGACACAGCCAAACCATATAAGAATATAATAGAATTATAAAAAGCCTTCCAAGTAATGAATATACCCAATCAAAACCAGATGGTCTTGGATTGATATCAGTATTTGGCAATACCTACCTTTGTAAAGACATTTTCAAAGATGAAATATGTAAAATCTCATTGTAGATCAGCATTAACAGATGAATATTTAGGGCCAGACGCAGTCTCTCATGCCTGAAATCCCACCACTTTGGGAGGCCCAGGTGGGTCAGGAGTTCAAGACCAGCCTGGTCAACATGGCGAAACCTCATCTCTACTATAAATACAAAACTTAGCCAGGCATGGTGGCATGCACCGATAGTCTCAGCTACTCAGGAGGTTGAGGCGGGAGAATCGCTTGAACCTGGGAGGCAGAGGTTGCCGTGAGCTGAGATCATGCCACTGCACTCCAGCCTGGATGACAGAGTAAAACTGTGTCTCAAAAAAAAAAAAAAAAAAAAAAAAAAGATAAACATTTGCAGTTGACTTTGATGAGGAGGAACACTAAATTTGAACCCCAATTAATCAGCAAATCTATATTACAAAAAAATTGCATTCAATTATTACTTTTTTTATGTTGTCAAAGCATACTCACCCTTCTCACCATGTGATGTCCTGCATCCCCTTGGGACTCTGCAGAGTCCCCATCAGCAAGAAGGCTCTCACCAGATGCACCCTCTTGACCCTGGACTTCCAGCCTCCAAAAATGTAAGAAATAAATATTGTTTCTTTATAAAACAAATTTGTCAATGACAATTCATGGAAATTTGTTTTATTTTTAAAGTACTTATATAATATCCTTGATTTTGTTTCTTGGCATGCAAAGCCTAAAATGTTTACTATTTGATCCTTCATAGAGTAAGTTTGCCAACCCCCGATCTAGAAGAACACCTGATAAATACATCTTGGATAGCTTATAGTGATTTCTACAAAACTCTTTTTTTTTTTTTTTTTTTTTTTTTTTGAGATGGAGTCTCACTCTGTCACCCAGGCTGGAGCACAGTAGTGCATGGCTCACTGCAACCCACGCCTCCCCAGTTCAAGTGATTCTCCTGCCTCAGCCTCCCGAGTAGCTGGGATTACAGGCACCCACCACCATGCCCAGCTAATTTTTGTATTTTTAGTAGAGACGGGGTTTCACCATGTTGGACAGGCTGGTCTTGAACTCCTGACCTCAAGTTGTCTACCCATTTTGACCTCCCAAAGTGCTAGGATTACAGTCATAAGCCACTATGCCTGGCCTATACAAAACTCTTGATCCACTCTGAAGTTCTTTTATTCCTGTCTTCCACTCATTAAATTACCTCTAATTCAATTCCTCAAGCCAAAACTTTACAGATCTTTTTTTTTTTTTTTTTAACTTTCCCACAATCTCTATATTAATTCATCGGAATATCCTGTCAGCTCTGCCTCCAAATACAGTAGCTTTAATTCATCTAGTTCTCTGCCTATCTGCTGCCTTGACCCATCTCTTGTTTGCACTACTAAAATGGTCTGATTGGTCTCCCCACTTTCACCCTTGCCCAATGAGCCAATATTCACTCTAGCTAGAAGGAGTCTCTCTAAAATGTTAAAAGATTATTACTCCCCTACTTAAAACTTTTTATTGCCTTCTCATTGCACTTCCAAAGCCAAATTCTTTATCATGATGTCAAAGGCTCTATATGACCCAGCAGCATCCTACCTCTTCAACCACATCTTTTCCCTCTTTCCCTGTAGCTCTAGGTCCACTGGCCTCCTTGTTAAGCAAACCATTCTTTTTCTCTTTCTTGGCTTGTGCATCTGTTAAACACTTTAGTAAACCATCTTCTCCCTTTTCTTTGCATGTCTGGGCCTTTATTTCCCCTTTGAATATTAGATTAATGTATATAGTATGCCCTCCTTTTCTGTTACTCTCCTCCTTATCTAGTTTATTTCATTTACAGCACTGCAGTGTAAGCTTATGAGAACAGGCACTGCCCGGGCATAGTGGCTTACATTTATAATCCCAGTACTTTGGGAGGCCAAGGCAGGCAGATCGCCTGAGTAGCCCAGGAGTTTGAGACCAGCCTGGGGAGCATGGCTGGACCCCACCTCAATTAAAAAATAATAAATATGGCCGAGTGTGGTGGCTCATGCCTGTAATCCCAGCACTTTGGAAGGCTGAGGCAGGTGGATCACTTGAGGTCAGGAGTTTGAGTCCAGCCTGGCCAAAATGGTGAATCCCTGTCCTACTAAAAATACAAAAATTAGCCGGGCGCGGTGGCTCAAGCCTGTAATCCCAGCACTTTGGGAGGCCGAGACGGGCGGATCACGAGGTCAGGAGATCGAGACCATCCTGGCTAACACGGTGAAACCCCGTCTCTACTAAAAAAATACAAAAAACTAGCCGGGCGAGGTGGCGGGCGCCTGTAGTCCCAGCTACTCGGGAGGCTGAGGCAGGAGAATGGCGTAAACCCGGGAGGCAGAGCTTGCAGTGAGCCGAGATCCGGTCACTGCACTCCAGCCTGGGTGACAGAGCGAGACTCCGTCTCAAAAAAAAAAAAAAAAAAAAAAAGAAAATACAAAAATTAGCTGGGCATGGTGGCACATGCCTGTAATCCCAGCTACTCAGGAGGCTGAGGCAGAAGAATTGCTTGAACCTGGGAGGCGGAGGTTGCAGTGAGCCTCGATGGCGCCATTGCACTCCAGCCTGGGCAACAAAGCGAGACTCTGTCTCAAATAATAATAATAATAAATTAATAAATAAAAAGAACAGGGACTGATCATTGTGCCTAGAGCAGTGCCCACACATGAGTAACACTAGATAGTTGGCATGTATGTTTTTTCTCAACTTTTATTTTTTATTTTAATGGCTGCTCCATAGACAGAGCAGGGCTATTCCATAGGCAGAACAGCCTAAACTTTCATTTTAGATAGAGGGGGTACATATGCAGGTTTGTTACATGGGTATATGGCACTCAGATACTGAGTGGAGTACCCAATAGATAGGCTTTCGACTCACACCCCCTTCCAAATGCAATTACTTATTGAATAAAGGAAATTGAAAAATATGGGGAATCAAGAGCTATCAGAGCACATAGCAGAGGTCCTACCCTGGTCCCATGGTCAAGATTTCTAGATGAAGTGAGGTTTAAACCAGTATCTGAAGAGCAGGAATTATTCCACTGACGGGAAACTATACTAGGTAGAGAGATGAGCATGAGAAGCAGAAAAAGCCAAAGCCTGGGACCAGTAACTGGGACCAGATCACTCGGACCTCATGAAAGAGCAAGAGGAAGCCAATGAAAGGTTTAAGCTGGAGAGTGGTGAAACATTAATTTTTGCTTTAGAAAGATTACTCTGGTCCTAGTGCATAGGGTGAAATACAGAGGGAAGCAAGACAGGAGACAAAGAACCAGTTAGGAGGTTGTAGTGGCAGAAGTGGGTAAGGAGTGCATCAATGTGAAATATTTAGGAGATAGCTTTGGTAGGACAGGTATGGGAGGTGAGAGAGCTGCTGGCAAGTAACCCTCCCAGGTTTAAACCTTGGGCATTTGGGTTGATGATGGAACCATTACCAAATCTGGAAACAACAGAGGAGAGCTGGCTAGAGGTGGGGTGGAGTACTTTAGACATGTTGAGCTTGAGATGTCTATGGCATATGGCTGGTTTAAACGTCTTGTCTCTTAAAGACATCATCCAGAGTTCAAGCCCCTATGATGCCTTCTGCTCTTTTCTTCAGTGTCTGGTATACAGCAGGCATTCATTGTTGAAAAAAGAAAGGAAAGAAGGAAGCAATCCAAGTGGGTTTGGGGCCCAGTAAAACTAGAGGTATAAAATTAAAGGTTGGCTGGGTGTAGTGGCTCATGCCTGTAATCCCAGCACTTTGGAAGGATGAGGCAGACAGATCACCTGAGGGCAGGAGTTCGAGACCGGCCTGGCCAACATGGTGAAACTCCGTCTTTACTAAAAATACAAAAATTAGCCAGGCGTGGTGGCAGGCACCTATAATCCCAGCTATTCGGGAGGCTGAGGCAGGAGAATCGCTTGAATCTAGGAGGTGGAAGTTACAGTGAGGTGAGATGGCACCATTGCACACCAGCATGGGCAACAGGGCAAGACTCTGTCTCAAATAATAATAATGATAATAATAAAATTTAAAGAAATACATTAAATTAAAGGTCATCACTATTTAAATGGTTCAACTCGGAAGAGTGGATAAAGTCACCCAGGAATTTCAACATGAGTTCTGCATAGGGGAAAAAAAAAATCACCCCAAGAGTGTGTAAATTTAGAAGAGGGCATAAAGGACCCTGAAGAACTGTAGCATTTATGAGATAGGTAATGATAATAATAATATGTAATCCTTACTAAATACTATGTGCCTCATTTCTAATTTTGTTGAAAATATTTTACCCCTTCACTAGAAATGTTTCCATTTCATCTAGAAATCTCCCAATTATTAGGTCAGGCTAGGACCTCTGCTATGTGCTCTGATAGCTCTTATTTCCCCCATCTTGCAATTTTCTTTATTATGAACGTGATCCCTCCCTGGGAGAACTGATCGCAGTAAAGGTGTGGGGAACTGATGACTACTGGTCTCACTCATAATAACAGCTAACACTTACTGAGTGATTACTGTGTGCAAGGCACTGTTCTAAGTATTTTACATGTATTAATTCTCACTACCCTATGAGCACGGTTAAACGTAATGAGGAACTACAGAGACAGAGAGGGTAAAGATAAAGGAGAGAGGTGATAATTAAAAGAGCAAAGGCTCTGGGAATGGGGCTATCCTTTGACAACAGATTGGACATCTCCTCCACTGCATCTTCTGAAGAACAGAGGCAGAGAGGTAACAAGTTTATTTGTGTAAACCAAAATCTTTAATTTCTGCACTTGTTTTCTGTATAATACCTACAAACAAAAACAAAACTCTAACAAGCTATTGTAATTGGTTTGATACCAGTAAGGACAAAGTGTCATGGGTATTAAGGAGAGTCAGGAAACAATTCTGCCTTACATCCAGCAGGCAGAGGTGGAAGTTGGGCAACTTCAGCACCCATTAAGTAGCAAGTATACCTGAGGCTTTGGGATCCCAAAATGTGTAACATATGGAGATTGTCCAGTGTGTCTCTGTTGCTGTGGCCTGGCCAGAACCCATTCTCCACTTTTCTGTCCTAGGACTTCAATTGCCTTTGAGGATTTCATGCCCACTTTGTTGCCATCTTGATGGACTATATCATCAAGGTGCTCTGGCTAGAGGGTGGTCATGAGGCTTAAGTTCTTTCCCTGGGAAATTTTATCTTGAGATGAGTGACACAAGAAACAAGAATGGGTCATCATCCCAAACCGTATGCCTTGGAGTTCCTGCTCCATGGATCCCCGACGCTGACCCAGGTCTTATCCTTCTGATGGCTGGTCCTTTGGCCCTTCTTTCAATTCCAGGAGCCACCCCACATCCTGCCATAAATTCCTCTTCTGATGAGGTTAGCCAGAACCAGCTTCCAGTGCTTGCAACCAAAGGATCCTGGCCAATGGATATAGCCACCCATAGAATATGTGTCAAGAATAGCTGATGGATGGGACTGTAGCAGATCCAAGATAGGTTGACCCCTCCTCATCCCCTTTCCCAATATGTTCACAGTCCTTATCATGGGGGTGGGATTATGGCGTGGCTCTTTTGAGACGCTGACAAATCCCAGCTAGAATTTACCTTCTTAGCCACAGTCACATTTTTCAGACCCTTCTGAGCGCCATACCTCGTAACTTTCAGAAACAAACTTTGGGGAAGGCTATCACCCCTGGCCCTATACTTCTCACTTCAACTCCTCTGTTTACCATCTCCATGTCAGTTCAGCCACCCACACCCATGACCATACTGTGGCACATGGAAGTTGTGTTTGTGAAACCTCTGCTGACCGAGAAAAGGTCTTTACTTAGCTTTCTTTGTGGCATTCAAGCGGTTTGTACTGCCCACTATCATCAACTTATCCTATCACATTGTAATAGCTTGTCTATCTTTGGTAATACCTGTGAACCCTTTGAGGGCAGTGTATTAATCAGGGTCTAGCATAGTGCTTTGTACTGAATGTTTGTAGAACCACCATCCAAACATACAGAATACAGGAAGTTGGGGAATATTATAAAGATCATGTGAACCAGCCAGGTGCAGTGGCTCAGGCCTGTAATCCCAGCACTTTGGGCAGCTAAGGCAGAAGTATCACTTGAGCTCAGGAGTTCAAGACCAGCCTGGGCAACATGGTGAGACTTTGTCTCTAAAATAATAATAGACTGGGTGCAGTGGCTCAGGCCTGTAATCGCAGCACTTTGGGAGGCCCAGGTGGGCAGATCACCTGAGGTCTGGAGTTCAAGACCAGCCTGGCTAACATGGTGAAACCCTGTCTCTCCTAAAAATACAAAATTAGCCAGGTGTGGTGGCACACACCTGTAGTCCCAGCTACTTGGGAGGCTTAGGCAGGAGAATCGCTTGAACCCAGGAGGCAGAGGTTGCAGTGAGCCAAGATCATATCACTGTACTCCAGCCTAGGCGACAGAGCAAAACTCCATCTCAAAAAGTAAATAAACAAATAATAATAAAAAGATAATATGTGCCAACCTCTTCTAAAAAGGAAAACAAAACCAGTTAGGTGGTCCACACCACCCTACCAAAAAAAGTGCTAGTTTAGATTTTAAAAGGTAAGGCAGAACAGGCGCAATAGCTCACGCCTGTAATCCCAGCACTTTGGGAGGCTGAGGCGGGCGGATCATGAGGTCAGGAGATCCGGACCATCCTGGCTAACCCGGTGAAACCCCATCTCTACTAAAAATACAAAAAAATTAGCCAGGCGTGGTGGCGGGTGCCTGTAACCCCAGCTACTCAGGAGGCTGAGGCAGGACAATCGCTTGGACACGGGAGGCAGAGGTTGCAGTGAGCCCGCGATTGTGCCACTGCACTCCAGCCTGGGGGACAGAGTGAGACTCTGCCTCAAAAAAAAAAAAAAAAAAAAAAAAGTAAGGCAACCTACTCAAGGTTATCAGGTAACAGGTTAGGGCCTAAGTCCAGAAGAGTGTTCTTGGCACCAGTATGAAACCATCCCATTCCTTCCCCATCAACATAACCTAGCCACCTAAGGAACACATCCAAGGCTCTGCAGCTCCGTTCTCACTCTCTCCCCCACACAAATTACTCAATCCAGTCCACTATCAGTTTAGGTTTCAGGGCACAGTTTATTCAAAAATTTTAAGTAACTGCAAGTCCCACACCCAATTCCAATATCTATCCCCTCCGTATCTCCACAGAGGGGCTGTCTATCATATGTGGGTGGGATGGGAAAGGAAGAGGTATGGTCCTATTATGCAAGTTACTCGCCAGCCTTCAGCTTGTGCTGTCCCAAACCTGAGTCCCTCTGACCAAGGCAACTTGTTCAGAGAGCAGTGGTGCCACCCTGAGAGCACTTTAGGACAGTGCCATCTCCTGAGATCACTAGTCACATTCCAGTCATTGTGACCAATATATGAGTTACCAGTGGTGGTCAAAGGTAGACCAGAGGCACAGGCTGTTGAGGGAATACCCTCTATTAAAGAAGGTTCTAAGAATGAAACATGGAATGCTCAACTTGTTAAAGTGCTCAACTACAACATTAAAAAAGTGTTGGAAAGGTGTCTACTGGTGAGAAAGCAAGGTACAATCTGAGGGGCTCCTGGAAAGATACAATTTTAAAAGTACACAAAAGGAATTCTGCTTAAATCATTCCAGCAATGAGAGAGAAAAAAGTTTAGAGCTTAGCCTCTGAATTACTCAAGCTCTAAATCAAATGTATCCGTAGGTGGAGACCAACTCCTTTAATTCCTCATGGAGACGGAATAAAACATTTACCACTGTCTTTTGCTCTAATTCTTCTCTCACTAAATAATTGAAAATCTGGTTTCCTTAATGGACATCACCACTACAAAAATGTCCACCATGGGCAAGTGATCAACTTAAGTATGAATGGCCTATAAACTGCTTTCCTGCAGGGTTGGCTAGCCAAAACCTGGAGTGGGATGAGAAATTTGAGTTTCCACATCTGCCAGGCTGAGAGGCCCATATCTTAAAACAAGAGGTCCATAATGTATCAATGTATCTATTCTCTTGGCATGATTACAAGATCCATGACTGGTGTGCCATGGTAGTGAGGGAAAAGTACCCATCAGCAGCAGTGGTTATTTCATTCTAGAAGCTAGTATATAGCCTCAGCAGTCACTTGTAAGTCCAGTGGGCAGTGGCCCAGCCCTGGCCCTTGCACAGGTCCCGGTGGCGGAGAAAACAGGCATGGACTCGGAAACGACGGCCACAGTGGGGACAGGCATGCAGGGCTCCAGCATGGGTCTTCATGTGCTCTGTCAGATGGTGCTTCAGCTTGAAGCGCTTGTTGCAGATGCCACAGCCAAAAGGCCGAAGGCTGAAGGTCAGCATGATGTGCCGGTCACGCTTTGGCTTCACTGCAAACCGCTTCCCACACAGGCAACCAAAGCGTTTTCCATCTGCAGGGGGTGTCCCCCCTAGCTTCACAGGCCCATGAACAGCCTGGCCTGCTCCCCCAGGTCCTCCTCCCCCTGACAGGATTTCATTCCCATGAAGATCCACTGGTTTCCAGGATGGACCCCCTCCCCCAGATGTTGGCCCTGTCCCTGAAGGCAACAAGAACCCTAGCTCCCCATTCCCTTCAGTGTCCCCTCCAGAAAACACTTTGGTTTCCTCCTTTGCTCCTCCAGGCTGAGTTCCACTTCCCGATATCTCCTCCTTAGGCTCGAAGGGTTCCTGCTTAATGTAGAAGATTTTTGGGGGCAGCGCAGTAGGAGGGGCAGGAAGCTCAACTGGTGCACTCTCACCCTCTGGAAGCTTTCGGGGAGTAGCAGTCACGGGCAGTGGGTGGGGTCCATGAGGACGGGGAAAAACCCCTGATACTCTCTGGGGCTGAGGAGTCTGAGAGAGTGTGGCTGACCCCTGGTCCTCATCATCATCTTCTTCCTCCTCCTCCTCTTCTTCTTCTACCTGAATTTGCAGCACTTCTCCCAGTTCACTTCCCTCCCCTCCCACAGGGCTCTCAGTGGAAGCAGGGCTTTCAGTGGAAGCAGAGGACTGTACTGGAGTCTGGAAAGGCGAAGAGCGAATGCACCAGCCTCCTGTAGAGGATGTAGTGGAAAGAAGGGCATGGTAGGAGTTTGCTCCACGGGCTGAAATTCCACCACCTGAAGTTTCTAATTCTCTAAGAATTTCTGAGCACTGATCTACTACTTGCCACATTTGAAGGCCACTGGCCACAAGGAGATGAGCAGGAAGAGCATCCAGTGGTAGGCGGAGACGCCCTGAATAAATGAGCTGGAGCAGCCCTTCGAAGGCATCGGCTTCAATGACACTCGGCAGAGTGAGACGAGGTGCATCCCCCAGAAGCAGCTTGTCATGGAAGTAAGGAGAGGCAGCAGCCAACACTGCTTTATGAGCCCTAAGTTCCCGGCCCTGCACCAGGAGGGACACATCACAGAACTTTCCCTCTAGCCTGTGGCGGTTCAGAGATTCCAGTAGCGATGAGCTATGCTGCGGGAACTCAATCTGGATTGTCCGTGGGGCTGGGTTGCAGGTCGGGGAGGCGGGTACGGGCGGCAAAGGCGTTGGGGTTTCCATGGCCTCCTCGAAGGTGAGAAGAATTGGGAAGAGGAGAGGGGCCTGGGGGTAGACTCTACGCGGGATGAAGGCTGCAAAGGAAAAAGATGGAGGTCACAGAAGCCCTGGATAAAGGGAGTCACATCTCTTCAAACAACTCCCTCCCCCCACGAGCAATAACTGGAAACTTTTAAGTCAGTGGCGGTT
This sequence comes from Macaca thibetana thibetana, assembly GCF_024542745.1. NCBI lineage: Eukaryota > Metazoa > Chordata > Mammalia > Primates > Cercopithecidae > Macaca > Macaca thibetana. Next base: position 34,274,364 of record NC_065581.1, on the reverse strand, counting down.
TCTGCAAATCAGTCCAACACACCAAGAAAGAAAAACAAACAAACCACCACCACCACCAAACACCAACCGGGGTTGTAACTTCCAGCCCCCGTGGAAGATGCGAAGGAGGTCCTTCAGCCACGAGCCTGTCTTCACCTGCCCAGAACAGCTCCTGCCCCGCCGCTCCGTTCCGCCTCACAGTGCCCACAGAGGTCTGCTCCCGGGAAACCGCGGTCACCCGGACACCGGGAGTCCCGGCCCGGCTGTCCTTCCCGCCGACACGCCCCCGCCGTTACACACGCGGCGCTGCCCTCGCAGCTACAGTGCCGCTACAGCTCCGTCCCAGGCCGGAAGCCGCCGCCTCCCCGCCGGACGCCGTCGCAAAGTGCGGCGGGCGGAGCTAGAGGCGTAGCCAATCGAGGAAGGGCAGCCTACAAGCCTCGTGTTGACTGGCTACCGCAGACGAGGAGGGCGGTGCTAGTAGGAGGGCGCTGGCTCAGGGTGCCAGCGTATCGGGCGTCTGGGGTAGCTGCCGAAGTCCTCGCCGCTACAGAGGACCGAGAGCCAGGTCCCGGGAGAGAACAGACCGGTCGGAGGGGGCGGGCCGTCAGCCGCCCCGGAAAGCTGCGTTTCCCGGTGATTAAGTGTAGCACCCGCCCCCGGTAGGTCCTGAGAGGGGCAAGATTAGTTGGGCACTTACCGTGTGGGCCTGGCACTTGCCCACATCACCTTGTGTCCTCCCACCGGCCCTGCGAGGATGGGGGTTGCCGTCCTCAGTTTCCAGGCGGGGGAAACGGGCTGGAAGCGTCACTCAGTTAATAGTAGTGGACCTGGGACTGGATCTCAGATTTGCTAAGGAACTAGGCAGGTTCTTTCCTCTGTTCTGCACAGGAGCATTTTAACCAGCAATTAAAGAAACCTTACTTCTAGGTGATTTTTAAAAGAGATAAATGTGGATATATACATGAATTCTTTTATCAGATAACGCCGCTGTTCCTGGCCTCAGACTAAGTGACACAGTGGTGAGGGGAGGGAGAGACTGGAGAAGTTTGGCCAGTGCAAAACTCCTGCTCTAAAATATAAAAACTCTCATTGGGAGGGGAGAGTGACATTTTATGAGGAGAGTGTGGCATCAGGTGGGGATGTACGGTTTTCCTCTCAGGCTGTCAGCTTCCTTTCAGAAAGCAGATCTTACCACCGTACAGGTCTGTCTGGAGAGCCCTGCCTAAGAAAGTCGGCACAGCGATAAAAGAACAATCTCCGTTTATTAAACATGTTTTTTTCTGTTTCACCACACACTCCAGAAAAAAAGGAAATGGGGCTGGGAGTGGAGAAAAGGGGACAGCGAGGGGGGGATAGATAAGGCTGGGAGTGGGGTGGGGAGGGAGAACGAGAAAACAAAATAAAACAGGTAGGAAGAGCATCTCCCTACCCTTAAGGTAGTGGGTGGGGAGGGAAGCAGAGGGGCGGGGGGGGAGGGGGCCAGGAAGCTCTGTACAGAAGGGTTGCCCCCAGCCCACACACACACACCCCGGATATGTACAGTACAAACCCCAGATAATTACAACAGCCAAAGAAGAGAGAAGGAAGGTTGGGGAGGGTCCAGGGCTAGGGCCTGAGGTGGGGAAAGGGCACAGGGATAAAATTTCACATATTTACAACTTTTATATAAGTATAAATTTGGCCCCGGCTGGGTGTATGTGTGGGGGGATGGGACTGAAGGGAAACTGTCCATACAAAAGAAAGAGTAGAGTCTAGGAGAGTCTCAATACCAAACGCAAAAGGATGAAGGGAGCAAGGCTGGGTAGGGGACAGCAGTCAGGGAAGAGGGGGTGCCAAGGAGGGGCTTCTCCCCTCCCATGGCCTACCCACCCCAAACCCCGTCCATCCTACCTCCCCTATCCCGCCAGAGAACTATGTACAGAGAAACACCGAAAAATTGTGGAGCTGGCGGGAGGGAGGGAGGTGGAAGGAGATTGGGAGGGGGAGGATGAGAGGGAAGCCCAGCCCCGTCCTACCTCCCCCAGGGGACAGAGTCATGGAAGGGGGTCCCCCAACACCCCTCCTCCAACACAGGTCCCCCCACCCCGGGGGAGAGAGACATGGCTTTTCCTAGAGTAAGTTCCCCCCTCCCCCTGGGAGTAGAGACCAAGAAGAGAGAAGGGAGCGGCAGGGGGGGGCTGTGTGTCAGAGTAGGACAGATCAACTAGCCTGTCCTCCCAACATACACACCCTCCTAAACCCTGACCCCTCACCCTAACCTCAATTCCACCCCACCCAACACACTGGGGGAGGGGGGGGCATAAGCCCCCTCACCCCGCTCTGGGACCAGCCGAGAGCAGATCAGGTGTGGGGAGAAGGGGAGACAACTCCCATTCCCCCCTTGCCGCCCCCTCCCTGCCCCGGTGGCCCCCTCCACCCCATCTGGGTTCTGGGTGGGGAGGGAGTAAATTTAAGAGGGGTAGGAGGAGAAGGAGTTTGTGCGTGCTGAGCCCCCCCAGACGCTCCTGAGAAATCAAGGGGTAATAGGGCCCCCTCACCTGGGGTCCCCTCCCCATAACAAGGGGGGCAGGGGAGGCCAAAATGGGGCGGTGGAGGGAGTTAGATTGTCAGCTCTGGTTACTGCTAAAAAAATCACCCTGAAGTTGAAAGTTTGGAGGTGCCACACCCCCAGGGTGGGGGTGAGGGTCTGTCCCCCAGTGCTCAGGGGAACGATGAGGCAGAGGATGGGGATAGCACCCCGGAGTGAAGGGGTCTGTGTGGGGTAGGCGGTGTCCTGGGGCAAGGGTCCCTGGGGGTCAAAGAGAGGGCAGCACCCCAATGGGAAGGAAAAGGGGGCGGCTGAGGGTCCCCGCTCTCCCTCCTGGAAATGGTGCAGTGGGGGGGGGGGTGGGCAATCAGTGTGCCTCCCAGGGAGGCATTCGGGGAGGCAATCCCGCTGTTCCTCGGTGATGTCCAGTCCTGGTGGTTGGTGCTGTTACAGGGTGGGGTGCACAGGAAAGGAAGAGAAGGTCTGTGATGCTGGGTGGGCTAGTGGTCTGCGGTGTTTCGGAACTCGCCGTTCTCCGTAATCTGCAGCCGGGGTGGGGGTGGTGGGGCTGGGGGGGCCAGGCCGTTCCACGGTGGGGCCAGCGTCACACGCGGGTTTGTTGGACCCAAGGGGGGAAGCTGCCTCTCCTGCAAGACACCAAAAAGGAGAGCGCGGACTTATTGAGACGCTTCAAGGGGGCCTGGATGCCAGTCCCCTAGCAGTGGCCTCCCCTATAGCCAGCCCACACCACAAGCCATGGACCACCTCCTCCTCCCAGGACAGTCCCCACCATCCTCCTATTTTGTTTCTCACCTGCAGTAGAAGTTAACGTCCTCTGGGATCAGAGAGAAGAGAATCTCACCCCTAGACTCCTAACAGGGGCCTTCAAGCCTTTAACCCAGAGTGTCACACCAGGAAACCAGATCAAAGCAGGAAGTTCCCACCGCACCCCCAACCTAACCCTTCTCTGGCTTCACCTATGTATATTCCTGCCCATTCCACCCTCCTCCTCTTGAAACCCCCTCCCACCCATCCCCAATCCTAGGTGGGGAACTTCATGTTGAGGAATAAGGGGAGGCAGTACAGCAAAACCTCATTAATCCAAACCCCTGTGGATTTGGAATTTCTTCGTAATTTGAACAAAAACTGAGCTTGAGTTTTCCTTTATCTGTGAAGAAAAGGTGTACTAAGCAAATTAGTGGTGGAAATATGTCTGTAGGAGGGGATATTTAACCCATACCAGAAAACAGACTTTTGAATCATATCTATTCATTAATGCATGCTCCCTGAGGAGTGGAAAAAGCCTTGTTCATCGAGTTCTACTTACTGTATATATTTTGAAGACATGCATTTCATTAAATAGACACTGTCATTCAGTTTTGTCACTTATTCACAGTGGCCATCTTCTCAAATATAACATTCCAAATTAGAGAGAGGTTTAACTGTACTGGGGGGAGAGGAAGGGGATTCAGGGAAGTGATACGGGAAGGGAAAAATCTTATGGGAGGGCTGCCCCTCTCTCTCACAATTATGGCAGAAATGACTAGGAGCTTCTGCAGACACAGCATGCCCCAATCTCTGCATCCCTGGGAAGCAGAAGCCGGCTTTATTCTTTTCCACCCCCATCTTCTTTTCAGTCCTTCTCCCTGGGCTCCCAATTAGAGGGTGAGGGGTACCAGACCCAACTCCTACCCCTGGTCCTACTCTCATCACCTCCTATAGCTGCTGGACCAACTCCTGGTTCCTGCCCTTAGTTCTGTTCCTCTGCTGGGAGAAAAGAAAGCCATCTGAATTTCCCTACACTTCTGGTTGGGAAATTCACTTCCTTCTCTCTTCTTTGGCTGTTGTAATTATCTGGGGTTTGTACTGTACATATCCGGGTGTGTGTGTGTGGGGGGGCTGGGGGCAACACTTGGCTTTTTAAAATTCAGGCTCAGAACTAATTTTTAATTAATGGCTGAGTTGCAGAGGGACCAATACCTACCACAAGTGGTTTAGAACAAATATCCAAATTATTACTTGGGCTACATGGCATTTAGGCTTGGCAATATAGCTATGTCTGACCTTAAGATACAAAACCTTCCAAGTAAAAGCTTCTATGTAAGCTCTCCCTTCCATCCTAGGATTAAGGAGCTAACCTCTCAGGTCGCCCAAACCCCAGCCTTGGGTATGAGATACCCAGCAAAACTGCCTTCTTAGCTTGCTGGGTATCTCACACATTTTCTGCAAGTCAGTGAGAGGAAATCACTTATGGTAGGGTATCCTGAGTATGGCGGGAGAGCAGGAAAGGAACCCCCATATTCTATTCCCTGTTTGTCTGCTGGTGACAGCACATAAGCATGCCCCGGACACCCCCATAGACCCAAATTTAGAAAGTGGATAAATTACGGTGCCATTATCCATTTTACAAAAGAATTCACTGCAGGAGTCCTTTAAATGGCAAAGTCCCCTGGTGCCTTTTAGCATCTGTTTATAGATCACCAGCTACTTTGACAGAGAGGCTGGGCAGACAGAGTTAAAATTACAGTGTAAGGAGCCACTGCCCACTACAGCTCAATCCCAAAGAAAATCGCATCTCAGAAATAATGTCTGTAGCTGACAGGTTCTCATTTACTGGCTTTTTAGGTAGGGTTATGTGTCCGGCAAGGCCACTCAATGGCAGGAGAGGGGGAGTGAGTGGCATCAGCAACCTGGGGATGTGAGCTCTGAGAGTACGTTCTTTACCATGCTGTTCCTGGCACCTCTGCCTGGGAATCAACATGCCTACTGAGCCCACGATCTGATCTAGGAGGATGTCTCTCCCCATTTCTAAACTCCCAGGCCACATGGTCAAGTCCATGTCCTAACATCTGCCTGAGGTTCCTTTCTTGCTCCTTCTTGTTCCACCCACCGTGCCTAATGTCAGGACATCTCAATAGCATTTTTTCCAGGGTATCCCAAGTCTCCCTGAGTTAATTACCCACTCCTAATTCCCACCCAACGGGGGCCAATATGAGCTCCAGATGCCTTCTGCCTCACAGATGTGAGGAGGAGGAAGAGAGAGAATCAGGTGAGGAGTGGAAAGGAGGGTAGAGAACCAGTGTTAGGGAAGGAAGAGGAAAACCCAACCTACCTGCTGCAGTCAGCACAGCCCCTATAGCCAAGGTCCTCCAACCCATCATCGCCTCCACCCCATTAACAAACCCACCCCCAGCCCCTAAGGACACTCTGGTGAAATGGGGGGTGACAGACATACACTGGAGAGGTAGAGGAAGAGGAGGGCTTAGAGTCAGGAGGAGGCTGGGAGGGGGTGGGTTTTGCAGGGAAGTGGATGTGACCTGTGAATGTGCTGGGCCCATCTAGGGCCCAACTCTTGGTGTTGCTAAGGTATTGTTGGACAGTTCTGGGAAGCAGCAGCAAATGCTGTCTTTGGGTGGTGTCTTGGGAGATGGGTCTGTACAGGAGGTGTCGGAGGGCTGGAGTCTGTGGAGGTTCTCTGGGTGTGGAGGGCAGCAGTGAGAGGGGAGAGGCTCCGGAGGTGTTGGAGGGAGTGGGCTTCATGACCAACCTGCAGTGGTCCGGAGTCACCTCCCCCTGTGTCCTCCGCCCGTGGCCAAAGCGGAACCAGGAGAATTACCTGATGAGGAGCTGCAGTGGGAGAGAGTGGGGTCATGGGGTCAGGAGCCTTGGTGGGGGCATGGCAGGCAGGGGGAGCCTAGCAGTCAGAGCAGAGGAAAGAGGAGTATGGGTAGGAAAATGAGCAGAATTTTGGGAAAGCAAGGGGTAAGGGTGCAGAAGGGAGGTCCTAGAAGCTGGCTTTTGAGAAGAGAGGCTGGGCAGCAGGCAGCTGGGAAGGTATGAGGGCCAGAGTGGGAGGGAGGCCAGAGGGAGGCCAAAGGGAGCCTGGACTTAAATTCTGAGGGAAAAGGGAGGTTACAGGATGGAAGGCCTTCAAGATCTGAAGAGTCAGGAAGAGGAAGCTATGCAGGAGCTGCCAAGGAGACAGGAAAATTGGGGAGCCAAGAGAACAGAGGTGATGGGGTCCCCAAGTTTTCAGGGTACCGGCCAGGGCCTAGGGAAACTACAGATCATACTGCCCTGTGCTCTATTCCAGAAAATAGCAGCTTCTAGCCCTCTGGCCCAAGAGCTCAGAGGAAGCTGAACAACATGCGTTGAACAGGAGTGGGCAAAGAAGGGGCAGGGGTTCACGGAACTAGGTGGGGTCTAGGGGCAGAAAGACCAAGGTTCTGGTAGAGAAGGTCCCGAGATGCAGACAGGAGTGGGAAGACTGGATGGGAAGGCACAGGAGTTGGGCTGACGCTGCTAGGAGTGACAAAGGCACAGACGATGGGATGAAGATGGGGTCACTAGGGGGCTGCCAGGAGCAGCCAGTGGACAAACTGCAGACTATGAGAGACAGATGGTGATGGGGCTGGGTGGCTGGTGTAGTGAGTGCACGAAAGACAGTGGGATGGATGGGGATGGGACACGGAGAAGATAAATGACATTGTAATTTCCACCTGAGCGTCGAGCAGCCTCTTCTTGGGTTCTGGCAGCGGCTCAGCCATGGCGGGGTGGTCCCGGCGCAGCTCCTCCTCCACCAGCATCAGCCTGAAGGGACGGGCTTCAGTGGGGTTAGTGGCGGGCACAGGCTCAGAGCCTGCCCATGGAACCCCACAGCTCTCTGGAAAAGCCTCAGGCATCCTTATCCCTTAGAATCAGAGTCCCTCCATTGCCATGACACAAGACTCCCTGTTACTCAGGATCATGCTCTCCACCTTCCTCCCAGGAACCCTTACACCTCCCTGCTAAGGCAGCTTTCTGTGCCTCAAAGACTTCTACCATCCAGACACCTCCAGGCCTCCATCTTCCCAATCAGGACAGTAGTGCCCCTTCCCCACACCTTCCATGGCTGAGGACCTGGCTTCTGCATCCCCCATGTCACCTCACTGTGAAGATCCTCAAAGTGATTTCTCATAAAGGATATCAATTAGAGCAGTGGTTTTAAAAAAATATTTCAAGAAGTCCTTTTCTTCTAATTAAATCTTACATAAAATACATTTAGAATGGATCAAAATAGAGGTGGCTCTGGTTGGAGTGGGGCCCAGGGGCACCCCCCTCCCCGCAACCCCACCACTCTGAAGGTAATTGACCTCTTTGCTGAGGATACCCTCTTTGGAGCCCAGGGCTTGCTGGAGCAGCTGAAAACATACACAGGCTAAAAGACTCTTTCTACAGAACACCTTTCCAAGGCTAGAGAGGGAGGGTCTGCCCAGGAAAGGCAGTGGCTACTCTGGCTAGGGAGCCCTGCTTAGGTTTGGGGTGAACATCACAGGTTAAGTTGAGAATAACCAGTGGGGAGTCCTGGCCTAGGGTGAATGCAAATGCAGTGATGGTTGGACAGGAACAGGTACATTTTCCAAGGGCTTCTGAAGCTACTCTATCAGAAGAGAGGTCAGGGTTTAGTAAAGGGATATTTAATGCACTAAGCAGGTTGCGGTTTCTCTCCATCTGGTGATAGTGGGTGGGTGGCTTCCCGGGGAGGAGAGTGGTGGGCTCTCCTGGTGGGCTCCTGAGTTTGGGATGGGAGTCAGTAGTCGCTCGCCCACTTGGTTTCTTCAGCCTCAAGCTCTCCCTCACAACCCCCTCCCCAGGCCGCCCCTCACCTGCCAATGATGCTCTTGATCTGCGAATCTTTCTCTGCCTGCTGCTGCCTTAGCCTCTTCTCACTCTGCTCCAGTCGGGCCTGATACTGCATCAGGATTTTGCTGGTCTGTTCTTCCTGGGACAGCAGCCTCCGCTCATACTCTTCTAGCTTCCGGTTGGACATGTGCAGCCGCTCTTTCAGTGAGTGAATCTCCTCCTCGTACTCCTTCACCTGCCCGCCGGGCACACGACCCCGCACTGTGAGGGGCGCCCCACCCCAAGCCCACCACCCAGCCTCCATCCCTGTCTGCCGAGCACAGCCACTGCATGGTAAGGGACATCCAGCTGCCTTCCCCAACCCCTTCCCTGCCTGTGGATCATATCCACACACCTGCTTTTGAGAAGAACCTGCCATGGTGCTGAGGCTCCCTCAAAATAGAGCAAGGTCACAGACTCCCACACCCTGAGGTCTATGTATGGCACTTCATGAAGACCCACACAGAAACCTAGACTCACAAGCACACCTTGAGTAACTGTGCTCAGAAATTAAAAATAGGGTGACTCTTCAGCCCTAAGCCAGGCCCCAGAACACATGCTGGAGACACAGGAAGAAAAGGCAATTGATGGGGGAAAGGCAGGTGTTGTCCTCCATGTGACCCTCTCCTTGGCTCTGTCAAGGAGCCAAGGATAGGGGGTCTACAAGTGAATTCTAGACTGAGAATCTAGGAATTCCAGAGCTGGAAGAGTTGAGAAGAGTCATTTTATCTGCCCTATTGGCTCTAGAGTTTACAGCTGTGCTGTCTAATGTAAGAGCCACCAGCCCACATGTAGTTATTTAAAATTTAGGCCAGGCACGGTGGCTCAACACTTGGAATCCCAGCACTTTGGGAGGCTGAAGCATGTAGATTACTTGAGCTCACAAGTTCTAGACCAGCCTGGGCAACATGGCAAAACCCCGTCTCTACAAAAAAAAGAAAAAAAAAGAAAGAAAAGAAAAAAAAGAAAAACCAGCCGGGCATGGTAGCACGACCCTGTAGTCCTAGCTACTCAGGGGGCTGAGGTGGGAGGATGCCTTGAGCCCAGGAGGCAGAGGTTGCAGCAAGCCACATCTGCACCACTGCACTCCAGCCTGGGTGACAGAGCAAAACCCTGTCTAAGAAAAATTACAAAATTAAAATTAAATAGAGCTAAAAATTCAGTTCCTGAATCACAGCTAGCCACATGTGAACAGTACAGATTACAGAACATTTCATCACTGCAGAAAGTTGTATTGGATAGTGCTAGTCTACAGCCTTTCTCAACAAGGTTTCCTCATCTGAAGCACAGAACAGAAAAAAAATGATTCAAAAGACTATTTCCTCATTCTCTGAAGAGGATACAGACATGTATCACCAACCCTTCTACATGCAGAGGAGAGATGTGAATTAACTTCCTACGGTGGCTGCGTTTGGGCTAATATTAGGGCTTAATTCTCATTAAATTTGCTGGTCAAGCCCATTTGAGTCAGTCCCCACATTTCCTATGCTCAAAAACCACTTTCCCATGTTAGGGTCATATGTTGTTTATATATGACCTAATCCTGCAGCCACCCTCTTCCTCAGGCCCTAGGAGCAACAGCTTCCTCAAGTAACTTTCTGCTAAGTTATCTGTGTGTGCCCCAGAGCTCTTGGTGCCCCTTGCCCTCAGCCTCCACCAAGTGAGGGTCCGGATGGCCTTTTCACACATGACCAATACATACTACTTTACCACATGCATCCTCTGCCCACTGAGTAACTTATGCCCATGGGACAGTGACTGGGTAGGCCAGACATCACTTGTAATATAACTGCATCCCCCTCCATCCCCACCCAATTTATTAGCTCCTACTGCCAGTAAAGTAACATTTCCTTTCCTAAGCAGTCACAGGAGCCAGGGCTTATGTTCCTCCTGGGGAAGAATATGGAGGTAAGCCTAAAATAGATGATCCCCAGATAGTCTACGATATATATAACCTACAAAATAGAGTTGAAAGTGACTTTTTAACAACTGTGTGTATCTGGTCTCCCCAGATGGACTGAAGGCTTCTCAAGAGGTAATCACGTCTTTGCCTTTTCTTTCTACCATAACTACCTGACCCTGGAGGTTTCCCTTGGAAGTGACTAGAGATCTCCCCTGTGGGTAAAAGGAAACATTGGGGCTTGGAGCTGGTAGAGCCCACCGTACCCTATCCAGCCGGCTCTCATCCATCGATTTTGAGTACTCCTTGAGCTTGTACTCTTCCCGCTCGATGTGGGCACTCTCGATGTCAGCCGACAGGTGAGGCATATTGGAGACCCAGGCCACTGTCCGCTCAGAGGCTGGCATTGTGGGGTTCAATGTGGACGGTGTCTGAGAATGCTGGGACAAGGCACAGTGAGGGCGAACAGAGAAAGGAAAGGTAGGAAAAAGCAGGGTACATTTAGAGGGCAACAGCACAGCCAAAGGAGATGACAGTCCCAGTCCTATTGCCCTGCTGTAGCCTTTATCACCTCTGAATGCCAGAGATGTGAGTTGAATGCCAGAGAATTTCTCCTGTTACTGTTCTGATTCAGGATCTGATTTTTATGCCTCCAAGCCCCCAACTGGACCTATTCCAGTCACCCCCACGCTACTTATGGATTAATCCCCTCTGGAATGAGAGTGCTAAGAGGGTTCAGTGCCATATCCTTAGTGCCTGGCATAGCACATGGCACATAGCAGGCCCTCTATACACATTTAATGGCCAAAAGGAGGCAAGAAGATTGTAACTTCAGGCCACAGACTCTGTTCCAACCCCACCCCTCCAATCTCCTTCTTCCCTCCCTGTCGTGACCCAGCCCGCCTTCCTCCTGCCTTCACCTACCTGCTTGGTGATGGAGGGCTTCAGCCCCCCACCCCCTCCGCCACCGCTGCCCCCGCTGCCCCCAATGCTGCCCTCCTTGCTGAGGCTCTGTTGCCGTGGACGGGCGGGGCCATAACTTGGCTCTGGGGACTGCAATAGATTCCCGCTGGATGGCCGGGGTTTCTGGGCTGCGCTGACTGTCAACTGCTGAGACTTGCCCCTCTGCAATGGAGGTGGCTGGCCCCCGCCACCCCCACCGCTGCCCCCACCGCTCCCACCTCCAGGCCCTGAGGGGGCTGGCCTCTGGGGACCAATGGTGATCTGGGGAGGGGACAGCATGTGCTGCAGGTTGTCCTGGAGTGAAAGCTGCCGACGGGTGAAGTCAGTGCCAGAGGGTCCAAACTCATCACTGTAGCTGTGGCTATGAAGGATGGAGGCAGCAGGGGGCTTGGGGACCCCGGAAGAGAGGTCCTCACTCTTGCTATAGCCATGGAATGGGGCAAAGGTGTCCCCAGGGGGCTCTCCACCTCGGTGGTGGTGATGGTGGTGGTGGTGGTGATGGGAGGAAGGTGGGCCATGGCCACCGCCCCCGCCATGGCCGCCTGGGGGACCTGGCCCATCAGCAGCCATGTGGAAGAGAGGGTTCTGGAAGGAGAGGGGTATTCGCAGTTGCTGGGCAGGGACACCGTCTGTGGTGACACCCATCTGGCTGAGGCGCATGCCAGCTGCCGTGATGGATGAGCCACTCCCCTGGGAGAGGCGTCCAGCAGGCGCAGGCCGTAGCCCCAAGGCTGCTGTCAGCGAGGCCTGGCTTGAGTGCAGCAGGTCCCCTACGGCTGCCAGGTTCGAAACACTGCTGCTGTTGAGGCGGCCACCAGGCCCATCGCCCTGTAAGTCCAGCATGGACACACTCTTGTTGACACTCAGCATCTTCTGCTCTGGCTCTGTGATGTCCGAGCTGCTCGTGCAGTATGCTGGTGAGGAACGGGCCAGGGGTGGACGGCTTACATAGAACAGGTCTTTACCCCCACCAGGTGGTGGTGGGGGTGGCTTTTCCTTGGTTGGGGAGGGGAGGCGAGCCATGTCCATAGAGCTGTCAGAAAGGAAGGGGTAACACAAGCAGAAGGTAAGGTTGGGGCTCCTAGCAATTGAGCCTTGCTGTGGTCTGGCATAGGCCTTGGGGTGAAAAGTGGGACCCAGAGGGAAGGGCTGAGAGCTAGCAGTGGCAGCCCTGAAGAGGGAAGGCAGGGAGGATGGGAGGGGACGGGTGGGTAAAGGGAAAGGACAGGGCCCCTCCGGGAAGGGGGTGAGGCCTAGAGGAGGGGAGATGGGGGCAGCAAGAGAAGGAATGGGGACAGGGCTGGGCAGATATGGAGGAGATGAGGTCCATGGAGGAGGAGAGGAGTAGGGCGAAGGCCAGTGGAGCAGGAGAGGGAACAGACAGGAGAGGAGAGGAGGGCGGGGGAGGGGAGAGCCCCTCACCTGTTGAGGCCTCGAGCCATGAAGGACTGAAGGTCGATGGAGCTGGAGAGAGATGGAAAGAGGGGCGAGCACAGACAGAGAAGGAGAAAGATATGGACAAATGAAAGGAGAGGCGGGAATGGTGGCATGGGTATGGTGTCATGGAGGAAGACACGGGCAGAGGAACAAGCAGGGCCATCATCAAAATAATGAGCAGCAAATGAGGCACGGGCACCACCCATGGGAATTGAGGCTGGGACTCTGGAGCAGGCTGCAGGCCCTACTAGGCTTCTGCTGCCACTGCTCTAAGTGCTGGATCATGGGGAGGTCTGTGAGGTTTTGGTTGGGGGCTAGGGGAAGTGCTTATTCACTAGCTATTACTGAGATGTTTGAATATTTTGACACATAGCTGACATGACGTGCTGGCTGAACCTCAGCCTGGGGACAAGCATAGGCAAGCAGAGGGACAGCAAATCAGAGCTTGCAGCAGGGATGCTCTAGGCTTACAACTAAGCCGTGAGTTGGTGGAGCCTCAGCCCTCTTCCTAAAGCTCCACATCTCTCACTCCCTCAGGCTGTAAAGGGCTCTCAGCCTACCACTGACTGTACCTGTCTCCTTACCAGTCTTCCCTGAGAACTTGGTGCTTTTTCCTTTTTTCAAGCCCTAGAGAGATGCGTGTGGGGCCCAATGAGGAGTATCTAGAACAGGAGAAGGGCTCCTAGGGCACAGGCCTGGCTGTCCCAGGGTGCTCACCTGTTAAGGTCCCGCATCATGTAGCCCTGCATCTCAGCCGATGGCCCCCGCAGTACCACGGGCTGAGGCCGGGGCCGCTCACTCTGGCGGCTTGGCTGCCTTTGGATGTTGGGGTTCCTCAGAGCTGTGCTGATGTCATTGAGGAGCCGGGGCAGTGGGCCCAGCTTCAGGAGGGCTTCCTGGAAGGGTGAGGCTGTTACCTGGGGGCTCAGTGCCCAGCTCTAAGAGGGCCTCTGAGGGTACAGGTGGAGGGGGTCTGAGCTGGGATGGTAGTGGTGACACCTCGGGGAACAAGGGGAGAAAAAAAATCTTCAAAGGGTAGTTTCTTAGGCTCCAGGAACCTCTGGAGTCATCTGGGGATAGGGCAAAGAGGGGATCTGCTGACCTTGCTCAGCTGGGGCAGCACCTCCCAGAGCAGGGCATGCAGTGTGGAGAGCTCTCGGCCCAAGTCGATGTAACCCTCAAAGCTACTGCTGTTGGTTAGCGTGTCCAGGTTGGAGATCTCATACAAGAACTGCTGCATGGAACCCCATTCCAGCTCCAGAAACTCATTCATGAAGCCCAGAAAGTCCTCCTTTGAGGTAAACCTAGCCAAGAATCCAGAAGATAAAGGTCACAGACACACACACAGAAAAGGTGTCATAGCCTCCCCATCTCAGGATCTCTGGGGACTCAGGAGACCCTTCTTGCCCACCCCCAGCCCTGCCACGCCCTGCCCTGCCCTCTCCTGAAGCTTCCCTCACTTGGAAAAGTTGGCCAGGTTCTGGATGACCTTGGCAATGAGGGTGAGGGTGCGTGAGGTCTGCTCATCTGGGTACTCCTGCATAAGCCCAAAGAGACTGGGCGACATAATCGCTGGGCAGAGGAAGCGCAGGAAGAGCGAGGCGCTGATAAGCCTGTCTGCGATGTCCTCCCGGCCTCGCTCTGCGCAGCGCAGCCGCCACGAAGCAAACACCTCCTTCAGCTCCCTCGGGAACACGCTGGGGGGAAGGGGCGGGGAGACAGAGAGAGAGAGAGAGAAAGAGAGAGACCGGGACTGAGCCCCAGAGACCCTCAGCTTCCAGGGAACATGCTGAGGGGGGTGGTAGGAGGTGAGGGTGTGGAAACAGAGGTGAGAGAGACAGGGAAGGAGGGACCGCAGGAGCAAGATGGGAGGCTGCTTGAAGAAGGGGGCCATGGCAGAGGGAACAGACAGATTAGGGAGAGAGAAATGGAGGGGGAGAGAAGGTGAGGGGAGAGACACGTGGGAGAGAGATGGAGGGGTGTGGGAGAGAGACAAGGAGAGGAGGAGAAGAAAAACAGACACCAGGGAGAGACAAAGATGGGAGAGAGATGGAGGGTCACTTGAGGTACAGGGAGCTCGGACCCCCCAACTCTTCTGGATTCCAGGGAAATGGGGATGGAGGTGCCCCAGGCATGATCCCCAGTCCCTGGAATGGCTCAGAGCTCACTCCCCCCACCTCCCAGATCCACTTCAATGTCCCACTGACACCTTAAACTCTACTGGTGTAAAGCAGAGCTCACCACCGCCCCCACACCTCCAACTGGCTCCTCCTCCTGACTTTCCTGGTTGTCAATGAGGCCACAGGTCTCCCAATCACCAGCCTCATGGCCTCTTGAGTCATCCGTGACTCCCCGCAGATATGCTCCCTCTTTTCCAATAAGCTGACAATTCCTACTGATCCTTTCCTCAGAGGGTCCTTCCAGTAGCTCCTTCCTAACTCTGTCACTGTTCTGATTCAGGATCTGACTTTCATGCCTCCCAACCCCCAGCTGGCTCTACTCCAGTCATCCCCCCACATACACCCCTCTATTCTACTATTTATAATCTACTTATGGATTAATCTTTTTTTTTTTTTTTGAGACAGAGTTTCACTCTTGTTGCCCAAGCTGGAGTGCAATGGCGTGATCTTGGCTCACCACAACCTCCGCCTCCTGGGTTCAATCGATTCTCCTGCCTTAGCCTCCCAAGTAGCTGGGATTACAGGCATGCACCACCACATCCAGCTAATTTTATATTTTTAGTAGAGACAGCGTTTCTCCATGTTGGTCAGGCTGGTCTTGAACACCTGACCTCAAGTGGTCTGCCCACCTCGGCCTCCCAAAGTGCTGGAATTACAGGCATGAGCCACCGTGCCCAGCCTATGGATTAATCTTCTAAATCACAATACTTCTGATACCTTTAATGGCATCCCAAGGCCTACCAATGACCTCAGACTCCTTGAGGCCTTCCAGTTTCTAAAGCTAATCTTCCTGCCCAGACATCTCTCCCACCACTCCCCATCATGAGGCACATGCTCCACTAAACCTGATGTAATTGCTACTAAGCTACTCTAATGTCCCCTGATAACTCCTGGGCCTTTTCACCATCACACATGTGCCTTTCTCACAGCCTTCTTCTGAAATGTCTTTCTTGCCAACTATGTCCACATATCAGAACCTAAACCAGTCTTCAAAGCCTACCCAATGGGGCACCTCTTCCCCGCTTATCTCAATTAAAGCTCTGCCTTCTCTCTGACCTTCTATCACACAGAGGTGGGGGGACCCTTACTCAGAACTTACACACCATTATGACTCTGTGGCTTTTTTTTTCCTAATTTGTCCCCACTCATTCTGGTGGAGGCCCTCTGAGGGCAGGGACCAGGCCTCTTTCACCTGTTTGCTCTATAGTGCCTAGAACAATGCTTTGCCCATAAATGGTTCTCAGTCCTCTTTGAGGATGGACAGATAGATGAACAGATGAACACATAATTCCCCCGACCCTGGCCCCCCAGCCCAGCGTTCCCAGTCTCACCAGTGGGAGTTGACCACCTTGCACAGGGCCAACTCACAGCACATTCGCAGGTTGGCCTGGTGCTCTGCCAAACTGGACGCTGTGCACTTGATAGGGTCTACCTCGCAGTTTTCCTCAGACTCATACAGAGCACGGATGAACTCTCCTGGAGGGTGGCGGCACAAGAGGGTGTGGTCACACTTTTCAAGGGCAGGGAAGGGGGTGGCCAGGGTTGGGGAAATTTCAGAATCAGGTGTTGGAAGCTGGAGTCCTAGGACTCTGGGTTAGGAAGTATCAAGCTGTGGAAGCATGGACTTGGGATCTGGGGTGGACATCTGGCAGGTTTGGGAAGAAGAGGGCCTAAGTGTGGGCCATACCAATGGCATCCTTGAGGTATTTCTGACCAATCAGTCTCATATACTCTTCTATGGCTTTAGTGGCGAGCGTGTTCTCGCGGAATATGAGGTGCTCCCGTTCCATGAACCGGTCTACCTCAGACATGGCCATGTCTGAAAGGAAGTCCTGAGGCCCAGGAAAATCCAAGTGTCAGCCTCTGCACAACCCAATCTCGTGAATTTGCCCTGTCCTCACTAACCCCCAAGCAAGTGCCCATTCCCAAGTCACCTTTCCCTGAGGGCACAACACTCACCTTGGCCTTGCCTGTACTCTGCAGGATGTGAACTAGTGCACTGGCAACCTCCTCCTTGCCTTTGACATTCAGGGCAGGCTCCAAGACTGCACACAGCATCCGATAATGGTTGGTGACATACTCTGCAAACTCTTTATATAGCTCCATGGGCAAGATGCTCATTGTCTGGTAACGTGCTTTCAGCCGTACAGCCGGGCAACCTCCTTTGCCCTTGCCCCCTGAGCCGCCCCCCGAACCTCCTCCCCCTCCCGAGCCCATGCCCCCAGATCCCCCACTGCCTGTTGGCAGGGTTACAGGGTACCACTGCTCTGTGAAGTGGCGCCCAGCCAGGGTGGCCACTGGCACAGTCACCAGGCCGACATAGCCCGCCTTGTCCTTCTTGCGCTTTTTGTCTGAGTCACGGTACAGATGCAGCCGCAGGGCACGGACAGCCGGCAGGTTGTTAAACTCGAAGTGCTCGCCCCAGAAGACGGTGTCCCCTGAGGCAGAGCGGGGCTTGGAGGTGGTGCGTGCATACAGCATGTCATCCAGGCAGAGCTCGCAGTAGTACCGCTTCTTGGGGGGCAGCTCTCGGGCCTCTATGATCCACAGCTTTAGCACATTGTCTACCCGGCGGCTGTTGTCCTGGCATGGTGGGGTGGGCACGATGTTAAAGGGGGAAGGGACAGAGAGACACCAAAAGAGGAGAGACAGTAAGAAAGTGGGATACAGACAGCAATCATAGGTGAGACGGTGTACTGGGTTGAACAGTATCCCACCAAAACTCATGTCTACCCTGAACCTGTGACTGTGATCTTATTAGGAAACAGGATCCCTGCAAATGTAATCAAATTAAGAAGAGGCCAGGCACGGTATCTTATTCCTGTAATCCCAGCACTTTGGGAGGCTGAGGTGGTGGATCGCCTGAGGTCAGGAGTTCGAGCCAGCCTGGCCAACATAGTGAAACCCTGTCTCTAATAAAAATACAGAAAAAATTAGCTGGGCATAGTGGCACGTGCCTGTAATCCCAGCTACTCGGGAGGCTGAGGTAGGAGAATCATTTGAACCTGGGAGGCGGAGGTTGCAGTGAGCTGAGCTCATGCCATTGCACTCCAGCCTGGGAAACAAGAGCGAAATTCCATCTCAAAAAAAAAAAAAAAGGCCATACTGAATTAGAGTTGACTCTTAATCCACCTTATAAAAATTGATGTCTTTATATGGAGAGGGAGATTTGGAGACATAGAGATACAGGATACAGAGACACACAAAAGGAAGCCAGCTACATGAAGATGGAGGCAGAAACTAGACATATGCAGTTACAAGCCCAGGAATGCCAAGGACTGCTGGCAACCTCCAGAAGCTAGGAAGAGGCAAGGAAGGATTCCCTGCTACAGCATCAAAAGGAGCATGGCCCTGCTGATACCTTGCTTTTGGACTTCCAGTCTCCTGAACTGTGTGAAAGAATAAATTTCTGTTGTTTAATGTGACCAAGTTTGTAGCAGTTTGTTATAGCAGCCCCAGGAAACTACTCTAGAAGCGTAGTTCATACACTAGACAACACAAACAGTATTGGAAAGAGTTTTAAAGCTGGAATAACAAGCCAAAAATATTAATGTAGAATTTAAAGGAAACTGGAAAGTCCTGCAGAGACTATCAGAAATTGTGAAAAAAGAATTGTATATAGAATGGGTAAAGCTTGGCCAGGTGTGGTGGCTTATGCCTGTAATCCTAGCACTTTGGGTGGCTGAGGCAGGCAGACAACTTGAGGTCAGGAGTTTGAGACTAGCCTGGCCAACATGGTGAAATCTTGTCTCTGCTAAAAATACAAAAATTAGTCAGGTGTGGTGGTGCATGCCTGTAATCCCAGCTACTGGGGAGGCTGAGGCACAGGTATGGCTTAAACCTGGGAGGCAGAGGTTGTAGTGAGCCAAGATCACACCACTGCACTCCAGCCTGGGTGACAGAGTAAGACTCAGTCTCAAAAAAAAAAAAATAAAAAAAAAAAAAAGAATGAGTAAGGCTTGACAGTTGGTATAAGGGCCTGGGGGGATACAATTGAGCACAAGCTAATGGGAAGGCTCAGGTGATATTGCAGTGTGTGGAAAAAGAACATGGTGTTTGTACTCTGCATAGGTCAGATCATGTCAGCATCTTGGGTTGAGTTCTTTAAGGACATCAAGACACAAGAGTTCCCCCCAGAGGAGGGTGACTACGACTGTAAGCTTGCTAGAAACTGGGATACAGAGAATAGCTGACAGAACTGAAAGCATGAAGTTTTGGGAAGAACACAGACTCACAGAATTTATGTGCCAAAGGGAACTTAGAGATCATTTAATCCAACCCTAAGACAGTTCCCTCTGTCTTAGAGAGGAAACCAAGGTACAGAGACTTGGCTAAGTGTATTTTATGTGTCCTGCGGGGTTTTAGTGAAGCATTCCTGCCTGCAGGGAAGCTAGACTAAAGGATTTCCAGAGCCCCGTCAACTCTGTAAGTCTACGACTTATATGGCAGGGAAAGAGATCGTAAGGCAGGGTAGCAGTACAGAAAGTACAGAAAGAGAAAAGAAATGGGGGACTCAGAATAATGGGGGTCTCCCCCTTCTTGTCCAGGTACCCTGTACTTCAATCCTCTCCTTCTCCAAGCCTCTCCTCCTTTAACTCACTTTCCTCCCTAGGCCCCCAACTTTCCATGTTGGCACAACCTTTGCCCTGCACAGGTTATGTCCCCTTTATTCCCCAATACCTTGTTGGGCTTTACTGCCCGCTGCAGATTCTCAATCCATTTGTCTCTTTCGGCTGCAGACCGACAGGCAAAGCATTTTGTTCCTGATGAAGTTGTTACCTAGAAAGGAGTGTGGAGTTGAGGGAAAGGGCTACAAAGGGAAGGAGACTCTGCTACTTTCTCTTCCTCCCTGGCCTATCCTCCTTTCTTCCAGTCCCAAAAGTTTGTTTCCTTGATGTCCCCACCTGTGCCACTTTCTCTAGACCTCTCTGCCCCCCACCTTCCATTGCCCCTTTCCTTTGGCCCTCCCCAGCCCACTAGACCCAGTACCTCAAAACAGAACTCCTGGCCCAGGATGGAGCTGTGCACTGGCTTGATAATGGAATCTTCATCCAAGTTGAGCTCCAATGCCTCAGCTGCACTGCTAGGACTCAGCAAGGACTCATGAGAGTGCGACTCCTTAAAGCTTTGCATCAGCCGGGCCCTGGCAAGCAGGAGGTTGAGGAGAGGCGGGGATCAGGGCCCCCCACTCTTTTTTTTTTTTTTTTTTTTTTTTTGAGACAGAGTCTTGCTCTGTTGCCCAGGCTGGAGTACAGTGGTGTGATCTCGGCTCGCTGCAACTTCTGCCTCCTGGGCTCAAGCGATTCTCCTGCCTCAGTACACCCAGCTAATTGTTTTTTTTTTTTTTTTTTTTTTTTTTTTTTGTATTTTTAGTTGAGACACGGTTTCACCCTGTTGGTCAGGCTGGTCTTAAACTCCTGACCTCACGTGATTCAGCCTTCCAAAGTGCTGGGATTACAGGCATGAGCCACCACGCCCGGCCCCACTACTCTTCTTAGACACATAGGGATCCTGCACCATCAGTCTGTTCCAGGATGGAGACTTGGAGAGAAGGCCCCCTGAACACCCTTCCCAGACAGGCACTGAAAGAAACCCTGCCTATCTCAGGAAGGACATGAGGGATGTGAGAGAAATGAGAATCCTTTAAGGAACTCCCCTGCTCCAGCTGGGCCTGGTGGCTCACGCCTGTAATCCCAACACTTTCAAAGGCCGAGGTGGGAGGGTCACTTGAGCCCAGAAGTTCGAGACCAGTCTGGGCAACACAGTGAGACCCTATCTCTATTTTTAAAAAAAGGAAAAAAAAAAAGAAACTCCAACCATCTCACACCTAAGGGATTGTGAGGACTGGGGATACCTAGAAATATCTCAACCCAGAAATGGACCATGGCAGAAAAGAAAAAAAAAAGGAGAGAACAAAGTGGGCCTGGGGCACTTCTAGGTAGTACCTCCAGGTAACCCCAGAAACCAGAGCCTCAGTATAAAGGAAAAAGTGGAAGAAGTGATGGCACAGAAAAGAGATATGTCTAGCCTGGGCCTGGCACACAGCTAGTACCTAATAAACATTTAATGATTCAAAAAGTGCCTAATAAACATTTAATGATTCAAAGAATGAATGAACATAGCATAAGAGGACAAGTTTTAGCAGAACCAGGGGAAAGAGTGAGGGAAAAGCATATGAAACAGGAGAAAGCTAAGGGCAAAAAAGAGCTGAATGAGGATAAAAGACAGAATATGGGGACTAGGGAAGAAGAGAAGGTAGGGCAAGGAGAAAGGGGAAGACAAAGGTATGTGCAGCAAGACAGAGGACAGGAGAAGAGGAGGAGGGCCAACTGGAGAGGTGGCCAGGAGAACCGGGGTGGGGGCTAAGAGGGGATGGAATGCAAAAAAATCACTGCAGGAGGGCAGAAGATAAAGGGGACTGGGGGCATGGAATAATGAGGGGTAGGATAGCAAGCGGTATGGAGATGGGCAGGGGATGAAGAGTAGAGAGCAGTGGGAAAGCGGGAGGGGAGCTCGGGTGTGGGAGCCTCCAAGAAGTTATTTATAGCAGCCCCGTCATCGCAGGCTCTGGCTGCCGTCAGCGCGACGCTCCCCCGGCCCCCCCGGGCCCCCCCCGCCCCCGCGGCCAGGAATACCATGCCCTCACCCCCTGCCGGCCCCAAATCCAGCTCTGGCAACATGGGAGGGGGGCAGGGAAAGGTGTAACTCACTTTATCCCAACCTCCCTACCTGCCCAATCCTGTGGGTGGCCAGACGTGGTGGAAAGGGAGGGCATGGTTCTCCCTAGGGAGTGACTGGGTGAGGGGGAAACCCAGATAGGAACCCCAAATGGCAGACAACAAAGGCAAACAGTGGAGGTCTCCTTCAGCCTGGCCTCAGGGCCACTGCCTTCTGGACGTCTCTACAGGCTGCTTCTTCATGCCTCAGTCCATGGATTGCTCCCCATTCTGTCACCCTGCACACCTGTCCCAGACTCCCCTTCTCTGCCATGCTCTATACTGTCTCTTCCTTCACTGATGAGGTCCTTGAGCCCTAGCCATCATCCATTCATTCAGCCACCCCCAGCCCCGCTCCAACCTGCTGCCCTGTATTTCCTGACCTTCCCTGACACCCTTCCACCTAGAGCCTATTGCTCACTGACCTACCAACCCCTTCCCTGCATTCCTTAAACGCTCCTCCAGGGTCACTCTCCTCCTGTACAGCTCCTTTGATCCTGGGCTAGAGCCCATCCTTCTTGGCCTGAGTAGTCCCTGAGGAGTCACTACTTGGCTTCACCTTCATTCCCTTTCCAGCCTCTCTGTCTTCTCTCTGCCACCCTACCCCTCTCCTGCTACTCACAGATCCCTATTCTAGTTATTTTCTGTTCTGTCCCCTGCCCCGTGACATCCCCCAACCAACTTGAGTTGAATCCTTCAACCTTTGCACACAGATAACCCCCTCCCTCTGCATCTCACACAAGAGACCCTACATTACATTGATCTCATCCCACATGCTCCAGCCCCTGTACCGGTCATGGTCAGCACTTCGGAATCGAGGCAGGATCTGGCGAAAGCTGCTGGTCCGGTCAAGTTTGGGTTGTGACTTCGTTCGTTTGATGGAGCTTTTTAGCCGTCGGCTCAGGAAGCCTTGCTGGGGGGGAAATGGGGATGGGGTGTGTTGGGGCAGGGTCAGTTCTACCTACTCATCCCTCAGCTGGTAGATAGTCCCTGGATGAAAGTGGGATGGGGAAAAGGGAAGTCTCCAGAGGCGAGGAAAGGGGGATAGGAACCCTAATACCAGTTTGTCTTCCTTGCTCCCACAGGTACAGTGCAAGCACGCGTGCACACACACACACACACACACACACACACACACACACACACAGAGCTTGGAGAAAGTGGGAGGGCTGGTCTCAGAAGCAGAGGGGCAGAGCCAAGAAGGGGGAAACCAAAGAGGTGGGGAGACACACACACACACACACACACACACACACACACACACACACACACACACACACACACACACACACACACTCTTTTTCTCAATCTCACTCCCTCTTTCCCCCTCCTGCCCTCTTTCTCAGACTCCTAGGGCCCGAGTTGGGGCTCAGGGGAGGGGGCCCAGCTGAGCCACATCTGGTAGGCACCACTCACCGAGGGCCGGAAGGGCGCAGCAGGGGCGCCCTCCATGCTGTACTGCTTCCCCCCTGGGACACTCTTCCTCCTCGAGCGACCCAAGTGGTATTCTGGAGGGGAGAAAAGGGCCAGAAGGGAAGTTGGGGAGGGGGCCAGGAGGGAAGCTGTTAACCCAGGTTCCCACCCCTGACCCCAGTGCATGCCCCCACCTCCCTCTGCCCTTCAGCTCCGGCCTCACCTACCCCCCGGAAAGCAGCAGGAAGAGCAGCGACGGCGGAGAGGCTGGCAGCGGGAAGGAGGGGGCAAGGAACCTGAGCAGGAGCCCCCTGAGGGGGATGGGGTGGGAGGCCTTAGGCCCATGACTGGGGCTAGCAGTCAGCAGGGGGGCATGGCTGAGAGGGTCAGTAAAACCCCAGTAATGAAGGACACCAAAGATCCAGGGAGGCTAGGTCCCTGGTGCCCACCCACCCCAGAAGGGGCCAGCTGGGGGGAAAGATGGGTTAAAGGTCATTGCCCATAGGCAGGCTTTCCTCTTCCCCCTGCTGGACACATCTTCCATCTGCCCCCCACCTCCTGGAACCCCTGTCTGTCTGGAGGGCCAGGGCTGCCTCCCATGACCCCCTCCCTGGACTGGAGGGGAAGGTCTTGGAAGAGACCTGTGAAGAGTAGCAGGGGGAGAAGCCGGGGACAGAAAATCCAAGGAAGGGGCAGGTGGGGGGAGGGGAGAAGGAGCCGGTTCCACGTGCACTGCAGTGGCAGGGGCTCAGAAGGTGGGGGAGGGGAAAAGCAAAGAATGCAGGGGAGTGGGCAGGGAACAGGAAGGATGGGCAGTGGGGGTTCTGGGGACTCCCAAGTAAGGGCAGGGAGAGGAGGAGGAGGGGAGGTGAATGCGGATGCAGCTCAGCCTGCCAAGAGCCTAGAGGGATGGCAAGCTCTGAAAAAGGAAGCTGAGGCTCGGCTACAAGGGAATTTAGAGGGGCCGAGGGGCTGGAAGAGAATGTAAGTGGGGGGATGCCAAGCTCCGGCTCCAGCTCCAGAATGGCTGCCCAGGCCTGGGCTCCCCCCTCAGCCCCACAGTCACCACTGCAGCCAATGGGGGGGCAGGTGCTGCATCAGGGGCGGGGCCAGCATCTCCACGGCAACAAGAAGCTACAGGCTGGAAGGAGGGGGGTGGACCGGAAGAGCTGCCTGTTAACCCTCTAGGTTCCAGAACAGAACAAGGGAGGACCACAATTATATTTTCACTGTCTGCTTCCAGAATTGCAAATTGCCTGCAAACTGCCCTAGAATCAGTCCCCAGCTCCCCTTTACCTGTAAAACCCAGGTGGTGGACCCCATGACACGAGAACCCTATCACTCCCTCAGGAACAGGTGTATAGTACAGAAACATACACTGAGCTGTAGTGGTACGTGTATATGAGAACCACAATACAAAAAAATAACTGGGGATCTATGTGCTTTTGAGACATACAGACAACTGTGAGCACGGGCATAGCACGGATCCACATTCTGAGACCCTAAGGCCCACACACCCCACAGGATACATGCTTTGACATATGTGAGTACTACAACAAGGGAGTACATACTTGAACCCAGTTACCCACATGAGAGCTGCTCGTGTGGACTTTGTGGCCCAAGTCTCTTGGGCAATCATGTGGACAGCACACTACAGAAATGGACCTATAACCCTAAGACGCGCATATCCTCATGCAGGGGAATTCCAGTTTAACCCCTGAAATACATGCTTGAGTACACCATGATCCTGACCACAGAAAGGTATCCCCATATCTCAGAAGCACAAACATCCTTTCATTCACGTGAAAAGTACAACCATATCCGCTCTGTCTCAGGACAACCCCCTCTCCTCCCCCAGCCCTTCTCTCACTCTAACACAGGCATCCAAGATTGCCACCGGAGTAAAGAAAAACCAGGAGCAAATGTGTTAATTATCCTTCTGGCACACACTAAGCAGTGCATCCAATGGTTCAGGATATCTCTTCCCTAGTAACATTTTTCTGCATTTCTCAGGTATGGCTGCCTCACTCTCATTTCAGGGAACCAAGCTCAGCCATTATTTTCATGTGCAAGCTCATCTAATAAAGGCATAAAGTCTAACTTTAAATGCATTAAAATTCTGCTTTGGAACTAAAGCATTAACAGAAGAACAAATTTGCTAATTGGTTTGCTTGGTTCTTGGAAGTAATATAACCTTACACGTATTATCAAGAATTAAGATCCATGAACTCACTCATAAGTCACAGGAACACAGAGGCCACATACATGTACGCTTATTAAAGACTTTTGTTGCCGCAGGAAAAGAATAGCAGAAACACAGAGGAAAGGGGGACAGAGTGACAGAAACACTGAACATCCTGTTATTAGTGCTGCATGCAGTGACATGTACAGAGAAAATAACACACACCCATGTATACACACACACAGCAAACCTGAAAAGCATAAACTGTGATCCTGGGTCTCCATGTCCCATGCCTGCACGATGTATACACGCATGCACACACATAACAGCCACCTACACAAACCCGTAACACAGGCATTGTGCACACACCCACACATGTACACACCCTGTGTACACACACAATGGCACTCACACACACAGCAAGGGCTTGGACTCCTGCCCCTCCAACATCTCTAATCTTGCCATCACCCACAGAATCTCCCCCTGCCCTCCAAATCCCTAACCTTTCCTTGGCCTTTCTTCCTCTCCACACCCAGCTGGCAGCTCTCAAGGGGAGCCAGGGGAGGGAGGTTGCCAGAGAAGGGCGAAGAACAGGGTTGGACACAGAGCAGAGAAATGGGAGACAGAGCTCTGTGCTGGGCATATGAACCTCTAATGACAGTCCCTGCCATGACAGGCCTCACTGTGAGCCAGCCCGTATGCCTGAGTGGCCTTCCCTGATCCAAAACCAAGCCTGATCCTACAAGGCCTACAAGAATCCAGTGCCTTCTCCCATCTTCTTCCCTTTCTTCTTTCAGAGATGACTTTACCAGAAGGCCTGACTCTCTCCTCCCCACTGCCTTCCCAGCTCCCAGACCCCTTCTTTTCCCACTATCTCTATCCAGTTCCCCATCTTAAGCTCTTATCCCCTGTTCTCTCCTAAGTCTGGCTCGGCTTTCTCCCACATTCCCATTCTCCAGCTATTTCTCCCTGGCCTGCTCTCTGCTCTCTTCTTCAAGCCTCTCTCATTCCTTCGCTCCTATTCCCTCCCCACTTTTCCTCTTTACCCCATTTCTTCCCTTTTTGAGCTTTTCTGTCCCCACTTACTGACCAAGCAGGGCTTACACCTGCCCGGCCCAAAGGTGTTTCATACACAGTAGGATTCCAAGGAACACATTCACACACTCCCCCCCGCCACACCACCCACATCCAGACACGCCCTGGACACCCATGCTGGGACTGACACAGATACTCAGGCCAGTGCTGGAACACACATGCAAAGACACACACCTGCCACCAGGGACACAGAAAATCCTGCTCATAGGGCCACACATTCCCACACACAGAAGGCTGACAGGAGGTGAGCCCCAGCCAGGGATATGCATGCTCAGGGTCAGAGGTGACATGGACCAGCATGGCCACGAACTGCCCCGCAAGCCCATGGCTGGCCCAACAGCCCCCTAGGCAGGAAACAGGCAGAGGCAGGATAAGACAGGACACACTTGCACAAGGCTGGCTGCACATGTGTGCACGAGGAACTGGGCCCCCGTGTGCACATGGTACCGACACACAGGAGACACGAGCATGGGCACGAACACACATGCGGACACACGGGCTGCCCCTTCCACCAGGGGCTCCAAGATCGCACACACACCGGCCGCCCCCGCGTGCTCAAGACCCTGTCCGCACGAGGCCGGTCCCCGACCCTCCCGACCTCCGCTGTCCCCCTCCGGTTACCATAACTCCCCCCACTCGGAAGATGCAGCGAGAACATGCGGAGGGAGCAGCTGCCGCCGCCGCCGCCGCCGCCACCGCGGCTTCCCCACCCCCCTCCCCGCGCCCACGCACACGCGCGCCCCCGCCCCACGCGCGCGGCGGCCTCCCCCCCCCACGCGCGCTCCTAGACCGCCTGGCCCCGCCCTTACCTCGCACCGCCCCCCCGGGGGGGGGGTCAGGGGTGTCCCCAGTGGGGGAGGGGCCCCGCCCCTGCGCGGGGGAAGGGCGGGGTGCGGAGTGAGAGGGGGCGGTACGGCCCGGCTCGCGCCGCCCGGCGCGGTGAGGGCGGCGGCGGGGCCCGGGACGGCCGGGACGGCCGCGCGGTGACGGCCGCGGGAACGGCTCCCTCCGCCGCCGCTCCCGCCGCTGCCGCCGTTGCCCGGGCCCCGCCGCCGTTGCTAGGCGACCGCTGCTGCCGTGGCCGCCTCTGTCACGAGCCCCGTCGCCCGGAGACAGCGCGAGAGAGACGGGGGAGGGGGGCAAGGGGACCCCCAAAACAAACCAGGCCACCCACCATCCCCTCCTGAGCAGGACCCCCCCACACACACAAAACCGCGGAGAGAACGAGGGTTCGCGGCTCCACCCAGCAGAGGAGGAGCCCTGGATTCCAATGCCCCTCAAAGGTCCGGCGACCTCTCCCGGGCTGGAGAGTCCACAGCCTCAGCAAACACCTTTGCATAGCCAAGTCCCCAAGGTTCCAACGACCCGTGTCCACTGCACATCCTCTATGCCCTTTACACATTCCATGTTTCCCTGAAGACCCTGAATGTTCACCCCCTATCAACTTTCACTAAGCCCTCCCCCCAAATACATATGCCCCTGGAACCCCTCCCAGCCCCTAGTGAACCCCAATACAGCAACCTCCACGTGCCACCTCAACTCCAAACACACACGGTGTCCCCACCCAAAACACACGGGAGACCCCCGCCAGAGACCCCTAGACCCTGAGGACTCAGGATAAGGAGAAGAAAGATGGGAAATAAGTGGGCAGATCTGCCAACCACAGGACACATGATAAACATGCTCTGTGAGCATGTGACCATTCTGGCCTGGAAACGCAGGTATACACACGTGCACACAAACACACACATCTTCCCCAGACACGAACATGACATACACACATATACATACACACACAGATGTGACAGACATCACACACATTCTCTGTATACACTCCACCACCACCTGACTTTGCCTCACAGAGATGTGCTACCCACACACCCCCATGGTATGGGGTTTCCATGACAATGACACACATCCCTGACCACCCACCCACCCACCCACCCAAGGTCTCCAAACCGGCCCACAAGGCTAGTAGGGCCTGGACCTAGCAGAAGGCTGGAAGGAGCCAACGGATGGGGACAGGTCACCGGCTCTCTAAGGGAAAGAAACTGGTAGCCTGAATTCCTGAGGGGAGGGGGAGCTGGTGGGAAAAAGGGGTCACCCGGGGGTTGGAGGAATGGGGAACCTGGATCGCTGGGTCCGGGAAGGGAAATGCAGTGGAAGGGGGCAGTGACGAGGGGGTTTCCGGGGGCTGAGGGCGTCTCTCTGCACCTTGGCTGCAGATCTCTGTTCTCTGCCTTCATCTCCCCTCACTGTTCCCATGGAAACCTTTTAAGCGAACTTCTCAGGAAGACAAAAATCTTTTTTTAAATGACTAAAGAGGGGGTTGGGGGGGGCAGAAAGGGGGAGGGAGGGGAAGAGACAGATGGAGAGAGGGAGAGAGTTGGAGAGACAGACCGAGCAGATAGCTCTACAGACAGAAAGGAGATGAGATGGGAGTCTGATGGACTTTCGCCGGGAGCAGAGGGGAGGGACGGGGTAATCAAGAAGGGTACAGAAAATAAGAGAAATCAGGGAGGAAAGAGAAAGGGGGTGATACAATTGCAGAAAATAGAAGCAGCTGATGAAAGAAGAAAAAAAGGGGGCAAGAAAAGGAGACCTCAAGGACTGAAGGTCCGGAAGAAGAATCAGGAGCATAGGGGTGGGGCAGAGGTCTGGGGGGAGGGCAGGAACTAGGTCATTCTTTCCAAGATCCCAGACCAGGGGCTGGGAGGGGCAGGGGCAGGAACACATGGACTGGAAGCTAAAGATCTAAGGAGACTATTTTTACAAGCACCAGGAAAATAGTCAAACTTCATTGCTGGAGAGGAGAAAGGGAGCGAAGCCGAGCGAGGACCTACAGGGGCCTCTCACCCACAGCCCCTGTCCCGCTCCACCTTCCAGAGGAGGGCGCCATCTCCCCTCGGGAAGCGAGACTTTGTCTCCACCTTCTCCCGCCCCCGGCCAGCTCCCGCAGCTCCCCGACGCCCCCGCCCCGCCAGCCCCGTCCACCTTCAGCCCTCTCCCCTCGCCTGTCCGGGGCATGAGAGCCTGCTCGGCCGCCGTACCATGCTCGCCGTGGGGACGCCCCTCCACCGGCACGGAGACTGTGCGTCTCAGCAGTTTGTTGCGACTGGACTCGCTCCTCCGGTCCCGGATCAGTAGCGGGTGTATCTAGGGGAGGTGGGGGTGTCTCAGACCTCCCTGGCCCACGCCGCCCTTCCCCTCCCTCTACCCCCCTCCGCCCCCTCCCAGGAAGGGCGGGCCTCCCTTTCCCCCCTCAGCCTGCCCACCTTCTGCCCCGGCCCCTCCACACTTGGTGACTGGATCTCTCCCTTCTCTCCCCCAGTCTCTCTCTCTCATTCCTTCCCGTCCCACCCTCTTTTCTCCCTCCATTTGTCTTGAAACACCTTCCTGAGAATTCTCCCAAACCCTACTCAGCTCTTCTGCAACTCCTCAGAAGTTAGCTACTTCCTGAATCCAGTTTTCCCTTGACCTTCAGTTCCTCCATTCTCCCTGCTTTCCTCCCAACCTCCCACCTCCCTTACCCCCTTCTCTCCCTCCGAGCCTGTCACGGGGGTAGCAGAAGCTGCATTTATAATCAGGATCCACAGCTTGTCTCCCTCCCACGGCCCGGCTTGCGGCCAGACTGGGACCCAACCTCCCCTCCCCCCAGAGGGCCTGGTCACCTTCCCCCACCTTTCATCTCCTTCCATCACCCGACCCAACATTTCTCAGTTCCCTTCTTCCCCTCAGCCATCACCTTTCCCTAAGCTTCACACCCCACTCCCCCTGTCCACCTCCATCCCTATCTCCATACACCTCCACCCCTGCAGTCTCCTCCACCTCTACCAAGAGCCACAGGAACAGACCCCTCACTATCTCCCAGCCCCAGTTCCACCACCCATCCAATTGCAACTCCCTGTGTCTGTTCAGGCTGCTCATTTTCCCAGTTCCATCTACTCCCCCTCCCACACACATGCCCTTCCTACTCCAGACTGGCCATTCCAATTGCCCCTCAGCTTGCTGGCCACTGGTCCCTTCAATCTGTCCCTATCTCTGTCATTCCTTCATTACCCCAATCCATGGTCTTCCCTCTTCATCCCTATAACAGTCCCCACTCTTGGTTCCAGTTTCCCCCATTTCTCCTACGGACTCCAAACCTTCATCGAGGGGTTTGACCACAGTCACTCAAATCTCTCCCAATGGTGTCCAAAACTTAGACTCCCCAAACCACCTCCCCTTTCAAAGTCACTGTATCCTCTCCTTAACACCTCTACTTTACTCTGTGGCCTGGAAGCTGTCTACCCAGCCATCTCTCCACACTCTCACCTGCCCCCACAGGTCCCTTGACACTGTAGTTAGCCCTGACTCGAATTCTAACCCTTCCTCATCACACCATTCCCAACAACTTTCAGGGCCCATTTCTCATCACATTTGGTTTTCCAGGCTACCCTACCATTCTTTAAAGCTTGTCCCCCAAATCACCCCCATTCCCTGACTCACACTTATGGGGTATCCTTCCAGTTTTCATCCTCTATTTCCTCCGATGGACACTCCTACTGACCCAGCTCCCAAATCAGAACCCACACTCCCCTGGCTCTCAGATCTCCATACCTGGCCACCACCTTCCATAAGAGGCCTCTGTCCATTTCATCTCCTTTACTCTGGCTAGTCCCTGCCCCTACTCCACTCCTACTCCTTTAGATAACTCCACATACTCCCAGTTCCCCTCCCTTATATTCCTTCCTGATGTCCAACCATTCCCTTGCAGAATCCCTCTCAGTGTCTCTCTAAACCTTGATCTCAGTCACCTTCCCAGTCTTCACCCCCATCATGCCAAGATCCACTGACCTCAGTCTTCTCTCCTATTACCCTTCAGCTACTGAAAACCTCCTCTATCCCCTGCCTTTTCTCTGGGTCCTGCAATTTCTCCTCCTTGCACTCTGCCCCCTGATGGAGAAAGGACTGGGAGTCTTGCTCAGTGGGCAAAGCAGAGAGGGGTCCTGAAGATTACTTTGGTAGGGAGGGCTTTCCATGTCTTCACCCCTTCTCCAAACCTTTCAGTTCCCCTTCCCCATTCTAACCTATCCTACAATATGGACAGTATGAAAACAGGAGCCTCCCCACCCCAAAATCTTCAGACACATCTCCTCCCCAACACAGTTCATAACCCTCAAAGACTCCCTTCCCAAAGTGAGAGGATGACTACCCCTCTTGTCACACTCCAACCCAAGTCTCAGTGGCCACCCTCCTGCCATTTGCAAATGCTTTTTCTTTGTGTGCCTTCTTTGTGTCTCTCTCCCCTTTACTAATGAGGATTCTCCCCATTCTCCCACATGCCTTTCCCCAGCCTTCTCACCCCACTCACCTCATCCTCATCCAGCATGAGCAGCTGGTTCCCCGAGATGATGCAGAACCGAGGGTTCCAACCAGGACGATCATACGGGGAATGAACATATTGGGTTCGGTGCATAGAGGGTCCCCGTACATCTGGGGGACAGAGATACACAGAAACAGTAAGGGAGGCTCTATGTATTTGGAAGCAGAGGCCTAAAATGGCAAGAAGAGAGTCCACAAAGTGAGAAGGGGACCCCACCAGCCTTTAGGAGATCACAGTTGAAAGTGACGCACGCACCTGGCAACTCTAAAGGAACACAAGACAAGTGTTTATACATAGGGGAAAAGAGGAGAGGATCACATCACAGAAGGCTCTGGAGACGTGGGGGAAGAAATGCAGAGGTTCAGGGACGGGAATTATATGACAGAGAAGGTACACGTTTGGGGGCAGAGAAAGAAGAAGGAGCTCTCCGTCTACTTCAGGAAAATAAGGTGGAGATGCCACAAAATTGGCAGGAGAAAAACAGAGAAGTTGGTGTCAGATATCTGGGAAGAGGAAGGCATCCAAATAGCTGCAGAAGACAAGGACTTGGAAGGTGGCACCATCCCTCTATAAAAGAGTATGAGGAAAGCTACACAGCTGTGGGAAAGAAGGATGGGGTGTGTGTGTAGGAACACTGGGATCATGAGATTCAGAGGGCTAAATATCTAGAAAAGAGGAAGTCAGGGAGCTTACCTGTTCACAGAGTCAGAGACATGAGAGGGCCTCCCCTCCCAACTCTCCCTCCTCTGTGCCCTCCTCCCCTAGTTCAACCCTGTTCATCCTTTAGGGAAAGTTCTGGTTCTTCTGGTGTTAAGGAGAAGATGGCTTTTGTCGGCATCTGGCTGTGGAGGGGCCAGGGCAGAATGTGAGAAAGATGCCCTTGTTTGGACGAGTAGAGACCAAATTTATCTCTTCCCCCATTCAGTGCCCAGAGATTCAACACTGCCCCCACCACCTCACCCCACCTAGTCTCAATGGACAGGATGGAAGCCACTCCATAGGTTAGGAGCCTTCCCAAGGCACAGTGAAGAGCCTGAGGAAGAAAGAGGTCAGGGGGAAAGAATGGAATATCCAGGCCTGGTGACATAGAGGGGCCTCCAAAGACGAGAGCTGGAGATGGGAACAAAACTTTCAGAAGAGAGAATAGTAGACCAAGTGTCACCCATGGCTGAGATGATCCCAGGGTCCTCCTTCCCCAATTCTGTTGTTCTTGCCATACCGCTTTTCCTGCAAACTGCCTCTCCTTTAAACCCCAATGCCACACAGGCCCTATTGAAGTAAGAGAGATGTCACATTGGTGACAGCAAAGAGAAATCAGCTTAAGGTATCAGATTTTAGATGGAAAAAAAGATCAAACTCTGTCACTTTTATGGGATAACCATGAGTATACTGCAGGAGAACTGGTCTTTGAGCTTCATTCCAACAGAATGCACTGAGTAGCAGAGTTTTGCAAATTCAGCCCTTTTCTGTCTATAAATATATCTCTCAAATTTACCCAGCCTCCAGATCACAGTGAGCGATGAATGTCCACCTCAGAATGTCCACCATCTAGAAACCACAATACTTTGAAACTCTATCTCAACCCATTTCCAGAGACTAACTAATGTTCTCTAGACACAAAGATCACCAATACCTAGCCTCTGAAACTACAGACATTGCTGGCAACATGCCCACCGCACTTAGACATTTGGTATACTCAGAAGAGAAATCTGTTGATACACATAAGCATCTTGGGAAAGGGCTGGTTCAGGCTGCAGCCAAGGGAGGCAGGTTAGACTTCAGAGGGCATCTTTCTCCTGGCAGCAGGGAACTCAGGAACAACTCTAGAAACACACACACACACACACACTGTCTGGACTTGGTGAAGAATGATTCTGGGAGGCAGATGCAAGAGGCAGAGGAACATGACTGAGAAAGGGAAAATTTTTACTAGCATGAGAAATCTCTTAAGGGCTGAGATGGGGATCCCTTGTTCTAATCATCAAAACCTGTGTCTTTGTAACCCAAATCTCCAACACCCCAATAAGTAGAGGAGACAAGAAAAGAGAAATGATAATAAGAGTTGAGGTATTAAGGGAAAGTGGGTAGGCACAGACTTGTGGTGACAAGGAATGGTCTGGGGGACAAATAATAGGAGTAGATATAAAAGAAAAGGAGGCAGAAATGATAGTAAATGCCTAGGGGCAAGGGAATACACCTGAAGGGCTCGACTGGACGTGTCAGAGCAAAGGAGGCAGACCTAATGCGGGGGCTATGACAAGGGGTCAAGACAGACTAGTAGAGAAGCGATAGAGATATAAGGGAGCGACCACATAGAAAAGAGATAGAGAGAGGCAATGGACACCAGAGAGGGGACTGATATAGGGGAAGGACAGAAGGGGGACTCATATAAGGAACGGACACCATATGGGGGGAAAGATATAGGTGATGGACAGCAGAGGAGGGAGGGGGAATGGAAATAAGGATTGGAGGGGTGGGGGAAGGGGGTAAAAGTGATGAAGTGAAGACAGCATTAAGACCCCAGAGGTTACATTTCACTGGTCAAGAGCCTTTAAGAGGGTCAGAGGCTGGGGCAGGATCCTAACCTGTCCCCTACTCCCATCACTTAATTTTACTTATATTGCCACCCCACCAAGCACACATAATTTGGCCCTCCCCCTGCCCTGGTCTCCCCTCCCCCACCATTCCATCTCTCCTCTCTTCCCTCCATCTGGACCCTCCATCCCCCCACCCCCCACTGCCTCCCTCTCTCTCCATCTGGCCCCTTCTCTCCCTCCATCCTCCTCTCTTTTTCCACCCCTTACCATACTCTGAGTCCCCCACCAAATTCTCCCCCCACATCTTCTTGGCTTCTCTTTTCACCCCTATGTTTTCATTTCTCCCTCCTAGCCCCTCTTCCAAGACTCTGTCCCTCTATTTCCTTGATGTTTTCCTCATCACTCAGCTCCCACCCCCAAATTATTTCTGCAGCTTTTTCCCCAACCCAATCCTTCTACCTTCCCACCCCTTTCTGGCGCTTTCTTCCCCCTTCATCATTTTCCCTTCAGCCCCCTTTCAAGGCCCATTTCCTGGCCCCTCCGTCCCTTATCTACCCCTCTCCCTCTGGCCTCCAATCCCTCCTTCCCGGTTGCTCCCACCCCTGCCTTCCCGGTCCTCCCCTCTCTCTCCATTTCAGCCGCTCCCCTCCCTTGGCCCCGACTCTCCCCCGCCCCCTGCCCCTCCCCCTGTTGCCCCCCATATGGCCCTCCCCCTCCCCCCACCACGTACCTCTGAAGGGGGCATAGGACATCGCGGGGATGCTCCCCCGATGGATGGAGGCTCGAGACCTGCTCATCAGGCCTGGGGGGAGGGGGCGGGGGGACGGGGGAGAAAGAAGAGAGAAAGAGGGGGAGAAAGAGGGGGAGAAGGAGGAGGAGGTGGAGGAGGAGGAGGAGGAGAGAGGAGGAGAGAGGAGCAGAGAGAAGCAGAGAGGAGGAGAGAGGAGGAGGAGGAGGAGAATAAGAGCCAACGGCAGCAGCGGCAGCCGAGAGAGAGGGGGGGCGGGGGAGCGAGCGAGAGCTAAGAGAGCAGGAGGAGGAGGAGGAGGGAGAGACTCTGCAGCCCCCACCCCTACTCGGGGAGGCCCAGATTGTGAGAGAGAGAGACCCCTGACTCAAAAACACACCAGAGAAAGACAGAGGTGCTAAAGATGCAGACCCCAGACCCTGAGAGAGAGACCCTAGACCCACAGAGAAAGATACTTCACCACCCCCCACCGTGGGTTAATTTGAGACACAGGCCCAAAATCTAGAGGAAAAGAGACTCCTGATTTGAGGAAAAAACGACCCCAGATCCCCCAGAGAGAGGAACCCAAGATCAAAATCTGAGAATCCAGGCTCAAAAGGGTTCTCCATACCCACAGACATCTTAGACTCCAGACCCTGAGATGATGATTTCAGGGACCAGGACCTGAGACCTAGACTCAGAAAAAGATGAGGCCCAGATTCAGAAAGAGCCAGATGTAGAATTAGAGCTTAGAGAACTCAGACCTAGAGAGGGACCCCAGACTCAGATCTCAGAGACTGATAACTCAGAGACAGAGACACTCCAGATTTAAGGGGAGATAGAGAGAGACCTCAGCTGGTCCAGAGATGGACAACTCAGAGACCCAAAATTCATGAAGAAGACTTCGAAAGACCTCAGAGTGCGACCACAGACCCTGAAACATAGAAACCCCCCAGACCAAAAACATAAAAGGAAACTCAGTCCTAAGAAAGATCTCCACACAAATACTGAAAGACCCCTCCGAAATCTGTCTCAGAGACAAACTCCAGACTCAAAGACAGAGATCTCAGGGAACCTCCCCTCCCCACTTCCCTGCCCTAGAACCTCCGAGAGGTAGAACACTGACGTCAGCCTGGGAAACTCCGAGGCATCCCCACCACCAGACCAATGACCTCAGACCTTGAAGGGAGGGGAAATATTGGGTGGGGGCAGTGGCAAGAGCTTTTTTCTCTGCGCCTCCTCCCACCTCTCAGCCTCTCACTGGCCCCTCTCTCCATTTTTGGGTCACAGGATGTGCTTGGGCCCCAGGGAAGTTATGTAGGGCAGGTCCTGGCTCCTCAGGGGATGGGTTAGGGAAAGGAGACCCAAGGCTGAGAGGTGGACCAATCCTGGGGAGTGGAATAGGCAGGGAAGAGGGGACAGAAGGACCATCACCACTGTCCCCATCCTGCAGCCCTCGTTCTCCTTCCCTCTGATTCAGTAGTCTGTCTCAAGCTTTGGGTTTTCAATTAAGATGGCTAGGCCCCATTTTCACCATCCTCTACCCCATTTACAGGATCTCGCTCTGTTTTAAAATGCATCTTTCCTCACCTAGCTATTGTCGTGCCATGCCCATGCCTGCCTAATCACTCCCCGCTACGCAGGGACAGCGGGCTTCTAGATCACCGTTGTTCATTCCCAAACCCAGGCATATCTCTGTCCCAACTAAAATGGCAGGGGGCGCTCTCTTAACCCCTGAGGTTGGGGTGAAGGGTCTTTCTCAGACCCTGCCACACCTTAAGGCCTCGGAAACAGTGCAGGGGAGGTTAGGCACATTGTGGGGTTTAAGAATGATTCCCCACACCACAGCCTGACGCATCGACTATGCGGGGTCTCCGGCCCCCCCCCCTTTCCTGGAGCCAGCACTCGCCTCACGTGGCCTGCAGGGCTGGCCTGTGATTGGCCACTTGGCGTCACTCACTGAGTGCCGCCGCCGGAGAGGACCGGCCCCCTCACGTGACAGTGGAACGCCGCAGCGGCTCTCCTCAGCCAGCAAGTGGTAGTTTCGGGTTCACACGGAAACGGGCGTGCCATTTCCGCGCACGTCTGCAGATCCAGCGGTCGATTGGTCAAGTCTCCCATCGCTCCGCCCTCATCAGGAGGCGGGCAAACCGCGCCACGAGAGGGCCAGGATTGGCTGGCTCTGGAAGCGCGGGTGGTCCCCCTTCTACTGTCACATGGTGCGCGCTGTTTTCTTATCACGTGGCTGCCACCCAGGTAAGAGGCCGCTCTTCCTGGGGTTGTTTCTCCGTGTGACGTGTGGCCTCTGAGATCAACTCTCCTCTACCAGCGTAGGCCGCATGAGTAGGGGGCGGGCTCCCGCGGTCCTGCTCGGCGGAGTGGTGAGTGACCGGCCCCGTCCCGCCCCTTCCGGTC
The DNA here is from genome assembly GCF_024542745.1 of Macaca thibetana thibetana. NCBI lineage: Eukaryota > Metazoa > Chordata > Mammalia > Primates > Cercopithecidae > Macaca > Macaca thibetana. The sequence goes on along the minus strand of NC_065581.1, from coordinate 34,237,264 downwards.
CTCGAAGCCTCGACCGCTACCTGCACCCCAAATCCCAGAGGTTGGCCCCCTGAGGTGTGAGTGAAATGAGCCTTTGCTTTACTTTTCCAAGTTTCTCTCTCACCTTCAGGGGCATTCTTCTTCGGGGTACATCAGAGGGAGGGCAGAGCCTGAGTATCTAAGCAGAGGCTTCCCTGGGTGTAATTTCCTGGGCTGTTGGTGAGGAGAGATCGAATTCGCCTCCTGCTCTCAGGCTTCTCTGCTCCTGTCTTTTGTTTGGATGCCGGCGCTGCTGCCTGTGGCCTCCCGCCTTTTGTTGCTACCCCGAGCCCTGCTGACCATGGCCTCTGGAAGCCCTCCGACCCAGCCCTCGCCAGCCTCGGATTCCGGCTCCGGCTACGTTCCGGGCTCGGTGTCTGCAGCCTTTGTCACTTGCCCCAACGAGAAGGTCGCCAAGGAGATCGCCAGGTAGGGACCTCGATGTTCAGCGAGAAAGGATGATCATGAAGGGAGAGTTGGGGGTGGGGCAGAAGAGTGCCGCTTTCTCCTCTCTTCAGCTCTGCAAGCCTGTCTCTGGGCTGCCAGTACAAAAACTGGGGTCATGGGGCACTCTGAATGGGACTGTCTCTTCACTCCAGGGCTGTGGTGGAGAAGCGCCTAGCAGCCTGCGTCAACCTCATCCCTCAGATTACATCCATGTGAGTCATAGGAGTTGGGGGGTTAACCTAACTGTAGGAGCTGACTGGGAACCTCTTTCCTGGGGGAAATTCTTTGCTCCTCACAACTCTCCCCCTCTGACCTTTCAGCTATGAGTGGAAAGGGAAGATCGAGGAAGACAGTGAGGTGCTGATGGTGAGAAACATTTCCCCCACCCAACAAAATTTCCCCAATCCCTGACCCCTTTAGCCCTTACCCCTCTTCTGAGAAACTGAACTCAGTCCCACTCCTTGATTCAACCATGTTTATCTTTGTCCCTTAGATGATTAAAACCCAAAGTTCCTTGGTCCCGGCTTTGACAGATTTTGTTCGGTGAGAACTTTGAGATGTATGGGGTGACGGTGTGTACTGTGGGGGTGTACTGTGGGGATGGGACTTGCTTGCGCGAGGGAGTGGCTTCCTTTAGGTCAATCTTTGAGTAATCCCCTTCCCCCACCCACCTATCTTGTAGTTCTGTGCACCCTTACGAAGTGGCTGAGGTAATTGCATTGCCTGTGGAACAGGGGAACTTTCCATACCTGCAGTGGGTGCACCAGGTCACAGAGTCAGTTTCTGACTCCAGCACAGTCCTGCCATGATGAGCCCTGTTCCTGCCGTGATCCCCTTGATACTCAATGCCTTCTGACTTCCAGGTGATGACCGGGCCCCCAATAAATCCTGTCTTTAGGTCTTTCTGCCTTTTGCCTGTTTTTTCCTTGTCATGTATGCAAATTTGTTGGGAGAATATAAGTGCTTCTAGTCCCTGTATTCTCTACATCTTTCAGAATGACTCCGAGCTGCTAGATTTATTTCTCTTTATTTCAATCATACAGAGTCCGGGATCCCTTATCATCCTCCCTCCTCAGTCTCTGCCCCCAGGGGTTAAATAATTTTAAAAAATATTTAAAAAGCTGTAACAAAATAACATCAAAGGAAATGGGAAGGATGGGGGGTCAGGAATCATGAAGGAAGGTAGAGAAGAGAGCCTCTTCCCCACCCCCCACTCTTGGATTCCAGCCTGGGCAGTAGGGAGAACTATCCCCTATCTCTCCAGGTACATCCCAGCTGTAGGTGAGGTCAGAGGTCAGGGTATGAAAGTGCCGGTGTGTGTGAATGGGGAGGTGGGCAGAGGCAAGCTGTTCAGAAGATGCCCCCTCCTCCCCACTCAACCAGGTACTGCACAGAGCCATCAGGCCGTACTCTCCGAGCAAGGACCCGGACAGGGTCCCCTCGGGACAGGTAGCCAACCCCACCTCGGACTCCTCCCCCAGTCCCAGGAGACAAACTACGGCACAGGGGAGAAGGGGGTGCTGAGCGTCTAGGAAGACCTGGGGATGGGGATGAGACTGAGGAAGATGAGGCAGTCATCGAGTGGGGGGCATTTTTAGGGATGTCTGTGGGGAAACCAATGTGAAGTTCCAGGGGTGACCTAGGGAGAGAAGGCAATTGTAAGAAATGGGCAGAAATGGAGAGCACATGTGAATCAGAGAAACAGTGTTAGAGACTAAGAGCCTTGAGCACATAGAGGGGAAGAGGAGCATTGCTGGTAATAGAAGATAGAATCTCACCTGTCTGGGGGTTCACCGTCCCCAGAGGTCCCTGCGGTGCTGGCAGAAGGGTGGAAGGAAGCAAACATCCGGATGGGGCTGCTGGGGTTGGAGTGGGGCAAGTCAGGACCTGAAGCAGGGGAACAGGACCTTCTCCCCCGGGGAAGTGCAGAGCTCAAACACTACCCACAAGGGACTCCCTTCCCCAGAATACTGGCTACCAGACACTAGGTTCTAGAAGTTGGTCTAGGCCAAGAAGTGGGTAGCCAAGGGGGAGAGGGAAAATAATTCTGGGTGAGAAAGTCCAGAAGATGTGAATAAATGGGAGCATATTTTGTGGGGGAGAGGCAGAGGAGCACTGACCTGGGCAGGCAGCGGGCATCTGTGGGCCGGAAGTTGTAGCCGCTGCTGCCCTGGTAAGTCTGGTTAGGGCTGGGGGATGGTGGAGACACTGAGGCCTAGAAGAGGGGGCAAAGGACTGAGAGGTAATCCTTGACTCCTTCCCACACCCCACCATTTGCTCCATAGGGTTCCCCCTGCCCCGGTACCTGCAGTGCCCTCTGCAGATGAGCCCGCTCCCTCTGCTCCCGGGGCTCGGGCTGATTGCGCACTGCTGAGGGTGGCCCCAGCTCCTCCACTTTCCCCTTCTGCCTCCTCCTCAGGGGCTCTGGCTCCGGCCTCCGGCGCTTCCCCAGGGGACGTGAGACCCCTCCCCCAGGGCCCTGCCCTGAAGGGAAGCTGTAAGAGGCCTCCTTATCCCCCCAGCCCCCTCCCGGACACCCCAAAGACCTCCCCATCTCTATACATATACCCGCCAGCACTAACACCCTGAGAATTTCCCCCATCCCCCCTGGACCAGTGACCTGGTGAGTGCTCCATCTCCAGTAGGGGGCTCCACAGGGGGGGGCATCCGAGCATGGAGACCAAACAAACATTTCCTCTTCTTAATCTCTCTCCCTGAAATGAAACTGGAGCAAGAAGAAAAATGATATAGGGTCAGTGCTGTTAAAAAAAAAAAAAAAGGTTCCTTCTTACACCATTCCTCAATCCTTTTCAGTCATAGTCTTCCAGGTGGGTTGCAAGCCCCTCCCCTTCCAGGCTTCCAATCTACATCTCTTTCTTTATTTTTTTTTTATTTTTTATTTTTTTTGAGACGGAGTCTCGCTCTGTCACCCAGGCTGGAGTGCAGTGGCCGGATCTCAGCTCACTGCAAGCTCCGCCTCCCGGGTTCACGCCATTCTCCTGCCTCAGCCTCCCGAGTAGCTGGGACTACAGGCGCCCGCCACCTCGCCTGGCTAAGTTTTTTGTATTTTTAGTAGAGACGGGGTTTCACTGTGTTAGCCAGGATGGTCTCGATCTCCTGACCTCGTGATCCGCCCGTCTCAGCCTCCCAAAGTGCTGGGATTACAGGCTTGAGCCACCGCGCCCGGCCTTACATCTCTTTCTGAGTCTCATCCTAGACTCCTCCTCCCTCCAACTCACCGGTCCTTGTGGCTGTTGAGAGCAGAGAGGAGCTTGGAAGAACGTTCTCCTTTGGGGGTGTCTGAAAGCTGGGAGGAATGAAGAAAAATGGGGCCAGGGGAACAGTGATTTCTTCTCTTCCCCTTTCCACTACATCTCCCTGTCCCATCCCAACCCCCAAAACTGCACTACCCCTTACCTCCCCCAGAAGCAAACTGTCCCAATTCTCAGAAGTGAAGGGGAGGATCTCACGATCAAAATCAAAGTATTTCTTCTTACAGCAAACGCTGAGGTGATACAGGACAAGATGGGCCACATCCACCCTGGAAAAACAAAATTTCCAAGACCACAGAGGCATTTTAAGAGCCAGGGGAGTCCTGAGGTGCGAGGCTGGGGCATACAGAGTAAAATACTAGGGGTGTGGAGTTACACTGAGGTCATGCCCAAGCCAGCTCACCAGCGAAGCTGTAGTCTCCGGACTTTCTCAGGGCCTCCACGACACACACAGCATTCAAATTCATAGAACCTGGACGTGGGCAAGAGGGAGAACACACACTTACGCAGGAAAACTATGCCATCCCCTGGAGGACTCACAAGCAAGGATGGGGCAAACAGGTGAGGTAATGCTGCAGATATTGGGAAGAGACTGGAGTGGAGACAGGCATGGGAACTGAGGGTGGAGCACGAAGAGAACACCTTGGCTTCTGGAGAGTCTGCCTTGGTCTCACCTGTCCCCATAGAGGAGGGGCTTGCTCAGACACTGGGTGCAGGCCTCATGGAACCACTGCAGGCAGCTCCGGCACTGCAGCATTTTCAGGTTCCACCTGAGGGGGAACATAGGACTTCTGGCCTCCAGAAACCCCCTTCCCCATAACTGCCCCAAACCCTAAACTTACCTCCCATCCCCCTGAGTGCTACCCTCATCCTGTTCTTTTTCCTTCATTTCCTGGGAGGCACCACCACATCATTCATTCCACAGTCTGCTCCCCCTCATTACTCACTCCCCAGGGCCACCACAGTAACAGTAACTCTGCTGTCGGTTGCTCAGATGTCCAGCATCCCAGTCCAGCCCCTTCAGTCCATATGGCAGAGAGAGCTTCATACCCAGCATGGCCCGGGCATAGGGGCCCTTCTTCAGGGCACCTCCCCTCTGCAGAGACAGGACAGGTGGATGACTTCAGAGGGGTGGGGAGAGGAAAAGGCTTGGGAGAGGATGTGGATGGGAGGCTCTCACAGGAAGGGGTAACAGGGAAGTGCCTTTACCTTGGTGGCGATCGCAAAGACACACTGGCGGCATACCCAGGATGTGCCCTCTCCCTCTCCAGGGGCTGGGGCCCTGGGAACATGGCAGTCCTGGTGATAAGCTGAAGAGTGATAATGTTAATAGTAGACCACTTATTGCATACCTGTGTGTGCTTGGTATTGGGACAGGAATAGTCTTTACCCATCTCATTTAATCCTTGACCATGTTCTTGATGAGAGGGTACATGATCCTTATTTTACGAGTCAGGGAACTGAGGCTCCTAGAGGTTAAGGGACTTGTCCAAGGTCATATGGTTAGAAAAGGATGCAGTTAAATCATCCTCTGCTTGCAAAGGTTACACCACCCCTTTCCATGGCTGCTTCTCCCTGGGCTGAAAGGGGATGAGGACTAAGATAGGGCTAAGCAGCCTGGCCAGAGCAGTGGCTTGGGGACTAAGGCCACGACAGGTGACATAAGGACCATCCTGGAGGGAAGAGCAAGCTAGACCATTCAAGTGACCTGCCCTCTCACCATGGCGACACTTCTCACAGCTGACCAGCCGGTTCCCAGGGACCACAGTCTCAGAGCGACAGACACAACAGAGGAGTTCCTCCCCAGGGAGGGCAGCTGTGAGAGAACACAGTGTCACGGGGCCTGCCCTTAAGTCTCTTTCTGCCCCTCTAAGCCAGGTTTGTTTTCCATGGGATGTGCAATCTCAGGTCTCTAGTCTTACCAGGGCTAATGTCTTTCCATAGAACCAGAAACTGCGAATCATCCTCAAACTGGACCAGACACACCTCTCTAGCACTGTCCACCTGGAATGGGTGAGCAAAGAGAATGAAATGGGAACCAGAATTAGATAAAGGAAATAGGAAAAAGATCAGAGATAGAAGGTCTTACCTTTTTGATGGTACCCAAGTATAGCAGCCCATCAGTCCATCTGGCCAGCACATCTTGACCCTCCCAAAGTCGAGGCCTGGGGCCAGAGGTGGGAGCAGGAGAAGCTGGGTCCCAAAGTGAGGAGGTACCAGAGCGGCTCAGCCGGGGGGGCTGCGCCATTGCATCCTGGGGGGGCCTAGCCAGAAAAGAAATGGGGAGGAGAAGGTTATGAATGCTCAGAAAGCTTCCCCATTTTTTTTTTCTGAGATGGAGTTTTGCTCTGTCGCCCAGGCTGGACAATCTTGGCTCACTGCAACCATCACCTCCTGGGTTCAGGCAATTCTCCTGCCTCAGCCTCCCAAGTAGGTGGGATTAAAGGTCTACCCACCACCACGCCTGGCTATTTTTTGTATTTTTAGTAGAGAGGGGGTGTTGGCCATGTTGGCCAAACTGGTCTCGAACTCCTGACCTCATGATCCACCCACCTCAGCTTCCCAAAGTGTTGGGATTACAGGCGTGAGCCACCGCGCCCGGCCAACTTCCCCATTTTCTTTGCCTATTTTGCCGTCAAGAATGAAGGATCTGTGCCCCCATCTCCAAATCCCTGAGACACCTGGATAGGAAACCACCAGGCACCCATCACCAGCTTCTTGAGTCCTCTTTCAACTCTAGTGACTGGCTCTCCTCACGGTAACTGCCCTCCCCCCAACCCCAAACCTAGTTGCTAGTTTCCCAGCTTCCAGAGCTCTCCTGGGATATTATATCCTGGCCTTGAAATTTTAGGAGAAATTACGGTTGTAGAAGCAAAGGCTACCACTCAGTTTAGAGGTATCATAATTAGGGTGTCCTGTTGCCCAGAGATGTGTTTTGGGACCTTTTCTGGACATGTTTTCCAGAGCAGAAACGGCTGTCTCCCCAGGCCTGCGTGTCTCATTAAGAACAATCATCCTGGTGCCAGGTTATGTCAGGTCACCCTCAAATTCGGGGCTCCCTGCCCCCGGGTTAGACAACTTCTCCGAGTGCCCCGGGAGGGGGGCGTGTCCCAGTCCTGGTCTCCACTCCCCAGGACCGCAAGTCCGAGAAGGGACTTGAGTCGGCCCAGCTCGGACCCGAGGCCAAGGCGGCGAGGCTCTCCCGCCCGCGCCCCGCGCCGACCCCCGGCTCCCTGCCCCCCACCGGCGCCTCCTGCCGCCTCCTTACCGGTGACAGCTGGGGCCGCCAGGAGCCGGGCAGGGGCAGACGTAGGAGACCTAGGCGAGTCCCCCGCGCGCAGAGGGCACGTCCGGGCGTGGGGGGGTTGTGCAGGCGGAGGCCGGGGGGTCCCCAGGCCCAGCCCCTCCGTCCCGGCGGCTCTGGGGCGTATGACGCAGCAGCCAAAGCAGCAGCAGCGGCAGGAGGAGGAGGCGGCGGGGGGGAGGGAGGGGAGGGACGGACCGGTTGGGGGGGAGGGTGGTGGGAGGGGAGGACTGGGGGGAAGGAGGAGCCGGAGGGGGGGCGGGCACCACCTCACCCCACCTCCCTCACCTCCGACAGGCCTGGAGGGTGCCGAGGAAGAGGCAGGCCCTCCACGGCTTGGGAAGCAAAGAGTCGGACCCGGTGGGAGAGGGAATCCCCTCAGCCCCTTCCTCCGACCTGAGACTCGCCCTTGGGGCACGAGGGAATCCCCCCTCCCGGCAGCGCGCCTCCGGACTGGTCCCCCGCCCCATGCCACATCCGTTAACTGCCCCACCCCCCATGGTCACTCCAAGTCCCGCCCCCCGGCCCCAGTTCACAGCCCCGCCCTCCATTCACCCTTCTCGATGCCCCCACCACGCCCTCCTCCCTCGCGCGCCCCGCCCTCCACTCGCCGTTAGCCCCAGCCCCGCCCTCCCCGTGGCGAGTCGCGCCCCACCCGCCGCCCTTTTGCGCACGCGTGTCCCCTCCTGCGCGCGGCACCTGGGAGGACTGAGCTCCTCCTTCACGGGGCGGCGGCCGTCGGCGGTTGGCGAGAGGGAGTCGGCGGGCGTGCGCGCCGCTTCCCGGGTACGTCCCGCCCCGTGCTTCCAGGGCTGGCGCAAAGACGAAGGGGGCAAGGACCCGAGGCGGTGACGCCACCGAGAGCCAGCCAATGGGCAGCGAGCGGGCAGAGCCCCAGCCGTTCGAACGGAAAGGCAGGGAAAGGGCGGGAGGAAAGAGCCAGCAGTTTGGGAGCGCGCGCTAGCCCCGCCTCTGGACTCCGGGGTCCGGTCCCCATTTGCCGACACCCACCAAAGGAACGTTGCTCCCTGGGGCTGGGGTGGCCGGCGGAAGGGCGAAATTTATCTAGATAACTAGTGACCAAGGAGAGGGCGTGGATAGCTAGAGGGCACGCCTCCCTGATGTGAGGGACGGGGGAGGGGGTATTAGCAGAGGGGAAAATGATCCAGACCATGGTCCAGAACCGGTGAGAGCTAAGGAGAGGAAAAGCCCAAGCCCTCAGCCCCCGCTCCCGCCTCCCACACAAACGTTTGGCAGAGGGGACAGATCACAGCTCCCACCTTTACAGATATGAAAATATCTGCCTTCTTGGGCAGATAAACCTTTATTTAAAAAAAAAACAACAACTATTCTTTATTTGATAGCCCTGGGACATGGTGCCCTCTACCCAATAAAGCACCCTCCAGCAACCCTCCCACTCCTCACCCAATACATACACATACAGATACAGACACACACACACACACACTCCCAACACAAGATCTGGATCCGTCTTCACTTCCTGTTGGCCTGGGCAGTACCAATAACACACTGGTTCACCTGGGGGTAGACAGGATAAAAGTTTGCAGACTAACCAATACATTTTCCCCAAGATCTCCTTCCATCCTCCAATGCTAGGGCTGCCCTCAGAAATACTGAAATAAGGCCTCCAAAGGCAGGTTCAGGCTGGTCCCAGTTATGGTTGGTTCTCTCTGCACACGGTTTGGAGGAGGTTAAAAGGCCTGAGAAGAGCTAGAAGCCCCAGAAGAAAATACAGGAGCAGAGAGAGGAGGCTTTCATTTCCAGCAATACCCTGTACTAGAGACCTCCAACCTCTCTCACTGTAAAATACTTAAACCGAGATAAAAGAGTAATAACACCCATTTAGGAACTAGGACTCCTTAGAAAATGGATCAGTTGAAATCTGGGGAGGAAATGTACAAGTTGAATCTGAAAAGACTGCTTGAGTTCTGTCTAAAGGACACTGGCGCCAACCTGAAGGAGGTTCTTTTTTTTTTTTTTTGAGACAGTCTTGCTTTGTCACACAGGCTGGAGTGCAGTGGCTCGATCTCGATGCTCACTGCAAGCTCCGCCTCCCAGGTTCATGCCATTCTCCTGCCTCAGACTCCTGAGTAGCTGGGACTACAGGCGCCCTCCACCACACCTGGCTAATTTTTTGTATTTTTAGTAGAGACAGGGTTTCACCCTGTTCGCCAGGATGGTCTCCATCTCCTGACCTCGTGATCCACCCGCCTCGGCCTCCCAAAGTGTTGGGATTACAGGCGTGAGCCACCGCACCCGGCCAGGAGGTTCCTATTGGCCCAAAATGGGGCAATTTGAGCATCAGAAAGAGGAACGACTGTGGCTGGGCTGGGTGGCTCACGCCTGTAATCCCAACACTTTTGGTGGCTACAGTGAGCTATGATTGAGCCATTGAATTCCAGTCTAGGCAACAGAGCGTCTCTGTCTCAAAAAAATAAAAATAAAAATAAAGATAACCCTCAGATAAACATTCATTGGTCACCTTTGGAAGCTGCTAGGGTATCAACTCAATACTGAAAATCAATAAATAATTCAGCATTTATCTTGTTTTTCCTGTATGAACTGAATTTCAGAGAAACCAAGTAGATGGCAAGGCAAATGTCTTCATAAAAAAATTATGACTAACCAATGCAGAACAACTAAGATTAGAAAAATCGCCATTTAAAAACCCCTTAATGAAATAATGGATCCAGGTATGGTCACTGATGGGTAAAATCACTAGGTGAAAAAGTCAGTAAGGAGCTTTTAAATGGATAGATCACGCTAACACCACCCAAATATGATAAATAAGTGAAAGTACGGGGGAAAGAGGAAGCAATCAGCCAAAATCCAGAATAGTATATTCGATAGGACAAATGACCTTCAACAAACAAATGACATAATAGTGGCAGTGTGGGGTAGGGTTGTGGAACTTGAGACATTTCAATCAAGTGGGTGGCCCTTGCCTGGATCCTGATTTGAACAAACCTATTAGGTATAAAAGACACTTCTGAGACAGTTGGGTGAAATTTAACATAAACTGGGTATTAGAGAGGGGGGAGGCCGAGACCGGATCACGAGTGTCTTCGAGACCATCCTGCTAACATTTGTCTCTACTAAAAAATACAAAAAACTAAGGTGGCGGGCGCCTAGTCCCGGCTACTCGGGAGGTGAGGCAGGAGAATAAAACCCGGGAGGCAGAGCTTGCAGTCTGAGACACTGCACTTGGGCGACACAGGGTCCGTCTCAAAAAAAAAAAATAAAAATAAAAAATAAATAAAAAAAAAATAAAAAAATAAAAAAAAAAATTAGAGGATATTAAAGTTCATGTTGTTGGATGTTACATTGGTATAACATTAATAAAAATTAGAAAAAACATCACCACCCTCTAAAATTGAACTTAGAATACCAGATCAGGGTGCAGGTGCTGGCTACAGCAACAATCAGTGCTGATTGGGAGGAGGCCCAAGCGCACAGCAGGACAGACCTGATCAGACCTCAAATAAAGCCAGAGCCCATTAAAGGGCTATACGCTCAGGAGGAGGGTAAACCAGAGAAAAAAATTACCGTAGAGGCAGACAGTAAGGAAATTTTCTGACTTGCTTAACACTAGTGGGAGGAGATTCTAGTGGAAGAAATTCTCATACGTGAGAATTCATATGGCCACTGGCTGATCCTCATGGAGTTTGGAGTCTGAATTCACACTATTTGGAACAGTCTGAAAAACCTGTAAGCCTTTGATCCAGTAATCCCATTTCAAGGACTATTTCCCTGGTTAGATGTAACTGAAAAAATACAAAATGATGTATGTACAAAGTTAGTCAACGTGGCCTTGTTTGTAACTAAAAAAGGGTGGAAACAATCCAAGTGTCCAGTAGAGGGAACTGGTGGATAAATTTTGGTGCAACTACATAGTGGAGTCCTAGGCAGACCTAAAAATAATGGAATGATCTCTGTATGCTGATGGGGAGGAATCTTAGGGATATTTTGTGTGTTGTTTTGTTTTTTGAGACAAGGTCTTGCTCTGTCACCCAGGCTGAAGTGCAGTGGTAGGATCATGGCTCACTGAAGCCTCTACCTCCCAGGCTCAGGTGATCCTCCCACCTCAGCCTCCTGAGTAGCTGAACTATAGGTGTGAGCCACGACACCCAGCTAATTTTCCTGTTTTTTGTAGAGACAGGTCTCACTATGTTGCCCAGGCTGATTTTAAACTCGTGGGCTCAAGCAATCCTCCTGTCTTGGCTTCCCAAAGTGTTCGGATTACAGACGTGAGCTACTGCACCCAACCAGTTTAGACCTTTTAGTCAGTCACCTTTTCTTTTTTTTTTTTTTTTCCAATCAGCTTTCTCAGGTTAAATTAATCACCTGTTTTTTAAAAAACTTAACTCAAAAGCTAATAATTGGCCGGGCGCGGTGGCTCAAGCCTGTAATCCCAGCACTTTGGGAGGCCGAGACGGGCGGATCACGAGGTCAGGAGATCGAGACCATCCTGGCTAACACAATGAAACCCCGTCTCCACTAAAAATACAAAAAAATTAGCCGGGCGTGGTGGCGGTGCCTGTAGTCCCAGCTACTCGGGAGGCTGAGGCAGGAGAATGGCGGGAACCCGGGAGGCGGAGCTTGCAGTGAGCCGAGATCGCGCCACTGCACTCCAGCCTGGGCGACAGAGCGAGACTCCGCCTCAAAAAAAAATAAATAAATAAAAAGCTAATAATTAAAAATGGAACCATGGTGAGTACTGCCTCAGATGCCTGCAAATGTAAAACCTTTCTGGACAAATGTGCTCCCTGCCCTAGAAGACAGAAGGGATAGGAATGGAGAAACCTACAAGCACCCATGGGTCCTGACAAGGCCTGGGATTGATTGGTGGTAATCGCACCTTGGAGGCAAAGCGTAAAGAGTTGAGGGACTCGGAGACGTTCTCTTCCAGTGGAGAAATGTTCACAAACATGAGCCTATGAAAACAGAATATGCCCAGTCCCAGCATTAGGGGCCAGCAGAGCCTGGACAGGTCTCCACTGTTCCCCTCTTTCTACCCCTCACCCCAACACAGTTCCTACCTGAACCCTTCCATCTGTCCCTTTCACTCACATCTTAGCACTACCACCCAGAGAGTTCTGCAGCAGGTAGGTCAGTTTGCTGTTCCGGTAAGGCACATGGGACTCCTACATGATTGAGGTGGGGACAGATGTTTAGGAATGGGCAGAGTTCTGCACAGCCAACCCCAACTGGCCCCCAGGTCCCATATCTCCCCCCACTCCTATTCCCACCTTGTTACTCAGGGCCATGATAACCAGCCCCAGCGTGGACAGGCTGCTGTTAATGGCCTGTGTTTCCCGAAGGCGTTCCCGCTCCCCGGGGCCGAGGGCTAAGCCAGGGTCAAGTCGCTCACTCCCGGCCAGGTCCACAAGACTGAGGGAGGCCCCACACTGCAGGCCTCGGCTGGAGTGCTCCCCAGAAATCTGTAGCTGGAATACACTGTGGCTGCGTGATGACCGTTCATTCTGGGCTGTGCGGGCCACAGCCCGATTCTGGCGGGCCAGATGAAGCAGGGCCTCCACCTGGGGATGGGAGCAGAAGGGGCAAAAGGGCAGGCAGAAGTCAGTACATAGTAATATGTATGGAAATAAGTAAGAGCCCACCCCCACTCTCTCGAAGCTTTCTAGCCTGTCAACAAACAAAATTAGATGCACAGTATGTCTGAAAATGGTAAGGAATACATAGAATAGGGAGTGTATAAAGGCGGGGTGGGGAACCAAGTTTTGACAGGATAGCCAAAGATGGCCTCATTGCCGTAAGATCTCCAGGAAAGGAGCATCCAGGCAAAGGCCCTGAGATGGGGAGCATGACTAGTTGGTTGAGGAATAGCCAGGAGACCAGCATGGCTAGGATGAGCTGAGCAAGGAGATGAGACCTGAGATGCAGTGACCCTCCCCATTTCGGCAGCTGCATCACTCCCTCGCCACTCCTGGGTTAAGGCAGATCTACCTACAGCCCACAGGCCAAAACGGGATGTGGTAACCCAGCCTCACAACTTGTACTTCATCCTTCAATTCTCTCCTGCTCCTTTCTCTCTCTACCTCCATCTTGTGGCACCCTGCCCACTCCTCCCCATTCCCCAGTTCCAGTGCCCATGGGTCCTCACTTCTTTCTCACAGGAGACAGGGACATATCGAGCATTGGTGACAGTGAGCTCCTCGCTCCCTGGCCCCGCACGGCGAATCTCACACTCGCCCCCTTGACCCTTCCGGGTTCCAGTGGCCAGCAGGTCCCGGACAGTCTCATTGTAGATCTCTACGTAGCTTGCTACAAAGCTGTAGGTCCAGCCCTGACCACTCAGCTCCTGGGCCACAGAGAAGAGGTGCCGTAGGGCCCGAGGGATCAGCCCCTCCAACTGGGGGTCTCCCCCAGGCCCACCCTCCATTGTGAAGGTCTTGCCACTGCCTGTCTGGCCATAGGCAAAGATGCATACTGGATAGCCATCCAGGGCTGACTGGACAAGCATGGCAATCTCTTCAAACACTTCATCCTGTCCACTTCCTGGTGGGAATACCCGGTCAAAGGAAAAATCGTGGCGAGTTGGTGGGGCTGGTGCCCCACTCAGGGTCCCACGCCGCTCGTCAGACCGGGAGAGGCTAAGGCGGGTTGGAGGATCAGAGGGCCCACCAGGGCCAGAGGGAAACAGGAGGAGGCCGGGGGGTGGAGTGGGCTCCCCCGGAAGGACAGGGCGGACCCGGCAGAATACACGGATGTTGCCCTTGAGTTCCTGCAGCTGGTTGTGCAGTCGCCGGCGCTCCATTTCTAGCCCGTGAAGACGTTCTTCCCGCTCAGCCAGTAAGGCTGCCTGGGCCGCAGTCTCCTGCCACAGAGATGCCACCTCTGCTCGGCTGCTTGACAGGGCTGCTTCTGATGTCTGCAGCCTCCTCTGCCCAGAACAGAACACAACATACACAGAGGGTGATTTGCAACCAAGAATAAGAACAAATTGTGTGGCATATGGAGTGGGTGGAGTGAGGTCCCCGCTGAAAAGGACCTCAACACCTGGTAAACAAAGAAAGATAAGAAAATAAGGAATCATGGTACTAAGACAGGGAGTGCTATGGGTATGCCCAAGCACAGAGGAGCACAAGGAAGATGATATCTAGGCTGACACCCAGAAGTACAGAAGTGAACCAAGGAAGGATGCAGTACACAAAGAACATTCCAGAAAGAGGGAAGCACATATGCACAATGCCCAGAAGTGAAAGTTGAGTCATTTAAGAGACTGCAAATAATTTAATCTAGTTGGTGCTCACCAGGAAGGAGTCAAGTGGACATGGGAGGAGGGAAAGAGAGTACCACAGGAATTTGTGATCAGGATGCCAAAGAAAGAGGGATGGAGGACTAAGGAAGACACAGATCTAAATGGGAGCTTTGCAAACAGTCAAGGGTAGGAAGAAGCATGGCAGAAAGCAAGACAGTCCGGAGTGGGCTGGGTGCAGACTGGTGGAAGAGAGAGGTATCTTCAGCAGCACCTATACTGCTAAAGATAGGTGCTCAGGAGTTCTGAGCCCAAACAGACTTGAGGGGCACCTGGAACGGAGGGGAGGCATGACCTCTGCCAGGAAAGCGGGGCTGGCATCTGGTGAAAATCTGGCCCTTACCTCCTTCTCCTCTAGTTGGGACGTCAGTCCCCTCCTTTCTTCCTGCAATTCCACTTGTTTTTTCTGAAGCTCTTGCACCAAGCCCTCCTGCGTGCTCAGCCGCTCTTCCAGCTCCAGGACACAAGCACGCAAGTTCTTCAGCTCCTGTTGGCCCTGCTCAGCCTGGGCCTGTACCTTGGCTAAATGCCCCTCCAGTGTCCTGCGCTCTGTCCCCAGGGCCTTGGCCTGCTGTTGGGCATCTCTGAGCTGGTCCTGAAGCTGCTGGTTCTCTTGGTCCAATGTTTGAGTCCTCTCACGGCAGCGTTTTAGTTCTGCGTTTAGGTCACATAACTGACCCTTTAAGTCCCAGGCTGGACGTTTGCTGGGTTTCTTCCCTCCTGCCATGGGAGGAACAGCTGATGCTAAGATGAACACAGAAAGGACAAAGCTCAGTGAAGTCTAGGCTCTCTATCCCTCCTCCCTTCTAGCCTTTATGGGATCCACACCTGATGCTACATCTCCTTCCCCTAAGAGACCAAATGGATTTTTCTGGGCACTCACCATCTTCTCTTCCCTATCCCAGCCTCTCACCCAGTGGTTATGTTTGTCACCTACTGCCAGGCTTCTGGACAGGAACAGCAGGAACTGGCTTCTGGTTCTTCAACCCTAGAGAATTGAGGAGGTGACTTAGGAAGTACAGGACCAGTGTCCCTTCACCTCCGTCATTCTCCCTTTACACATTACCCCAAATCCCTTCTCAGACCCAGCTCTTGAGCACAATTACCTGTGGCAATAGCTGTGGAACACCGGGGTCCTGTCTTCTTGGAAACTTTTTGAGCTGCCCAGGAGATGGGAGAGAGCAAAGGTAGAATGATCATTCTTAAGATGACATGTAATCTTGCTAGGACAGGGGCAGGAGAAGTGCTTTTCTCAGAATTAGAAATAAGATAACTTTCTTCCCTTATCCCTACATCTGGCCAGCTCCTAATGATACCTCCCCTAGAACCAGAAATTAGTCATCCCTCAGTATCCAAAAGGGGTTGATTCTAGCACCCCCCAAGAATACCAAAATCCAAGGATGCCCAAGTCCCTTACATAAATTGGTATATAGTATTACATATAGTCTATGCACACCCTCCCATATACTTTATTTATTGATGATTGAGACAGAGTTTCACTCGTTGCCCAGGCTGAAGTGCAATGGTATGATCTCAGCTTACAGCAAACTCCACCTCCTGGGTTCAAGCGATTCTCCTGCCTCAGCCTCCCGAGTAGCTGAAATTACAGGCATGCACCACCATGCCTGGCTAATTTTGTATTTTTAGTAAAGACAGGGTTTCACCATGTTAATTAGGCTAGCCTCGAACTCCTGACCGCTGGTGATCTGCCTGCCTTGGCCTCCATTTTTTTTTTTTTTTTTGAGATGGAGTTGCGCCCTTGTCACCCAGGCTGGAATGCAATGGCGCAATCTTGGCTCACTGCAACCTCCGCCTCCAGGGTTCAAGCAATTCTTCTGCCTCAGCCTCCTGAGTAGCTGGGATTACAGGCATGTGCCACCATGCCCGGCTAATTTTTTTTTTTTTTTTTGTATTTTTAGTAGAGACAGGTTTTCAGCATGTTGGCCAGGCTGGTCTCAAACTCCTGACCTCAGGTGATCTGCCTGCCTCAGCCTCCCAAAGTGCTGGGATTACAGGCGTGAGCCACAGCATCCAGCCACATATACTTTTTTTTTTTTTTTTTTTTTTTTTTTGAGATGGAGTCTCGCTCTGTCGCCCAGGCTGGAGTGCAGTGGCCGGATCTCAGCTCACTGCAAGCTCCGCCTCCCGGGTTCACGCCATTCTCCTGCCTCAGCCTCCCGAGTAGCTGGGACTACAGGCGCCCGCCACCTCGCCCGGCTAGTTTTTTGTATTTCTTAATAGAGACGGGGTTTCACCGTGTTAGCCAGGATGGTTTCGATCTCCTGACCTCGTGATCCGCCTGCCTCAGCCTCCCAAAGTGCTGGGATTACAGGCGTGAGCCACAGCATCCAGCCACATATACTTTAAATCATCTTTAGATTACTTATAATATCTAACACAATGTAAATGCTATGTTAATACAGTCATGTGCCCATAATGACGTTTCGGTCAATGACAGACTGCATATACTGTCATTGACCCGTAACATCATAATGGAGCTAAAAATTCCTATTGCCTAGTGACATTATAGCCATGGTAATGTCATGGCATTCCCCACCTGTTTGTGGTGATTCTGGTATAAACAAACCTAATGCACTGCCAGTTGTATAAAAGTATAGCACATACAATTATATATAGTACATAATACCTGAAAATGATAATGACTATGTTACTAGTTTATATATGTACTGTATTGTACTTTTTATTGTATATTAGAGTGTACTCCTTCTATTTGCAAAAGCAGTTAACTATAAAACAGCCTCAGGCATGTCATTCAAAAGGCATTCCAATTTAATTTTAAAAATAAAATTTTAAATTAAAAAAATAATTTTAGGCGGGGCATAGTAACACTTGTAATCCCAGCACTTTGGGAGGCCAAGGCAGGCAGATCACGAGGTCAGGAGATTGAGACCATCCTGGCTAACACGGTGAAACCCCATCTCGACTAAAAATACAAAAAAGTAGCTGGGCGTGGTGGCGGGCGCCTGTAGTCCCAGCTACCAGGGAAGGCGGAGCTGCAGTGAGCCGAGATCACGCCACTGCACTCTAGCCTGGGCGACAGTGCGAGACTCCTTCTCAAAAAAAAAAAAAAAAAAAAAAAGGGCATTCCAGAAGGCACTGTTATCACAGGAAGTCACATCTCCATGTGTGTTACTGCCCCTGAAGATCTTCCAGTGCGACAAGATGTGGAGGTGAAAGCCAGTAATGTTGACGATCCTGACCCCGTGTAGGCCTAGACTAATGTGTGTATTTCTTCATTTTTAACAAAAGGTTTCGAAAGCAAAATAATATTGAAAAATTTTCAAATTCAAGCTTACTTCTTGGAAAAAAATACAAATAAAATTTTAAATTAAAAAAAGAATTTTAGGTGGGGCATAGTAACTCATGCTTGTAATCCCAGCACTTTGGGAGGCTGAGGTGAGCAGGTCACAAGGTCAGGAGATCAAGACCATCCTGGCTAACACGGTGAAACCCCATCTCGACTAAAAATACAAAAAATTAGACGGGCGTGGTGGCATGCACCTGTAGTTCTAGCTACTCAGGAGGCTGAAGCAGGAGAATTGCTTGAACCCGGGAGGTGGAGGTTATAGTGAGCTGAGATCATGCCACTGCACTCCAGCCTGGGCGACACAGCAAGACTGTCTCAGAAAAAAAAAAGAATTTTCTTTTCAACCCAGGAGACGGAGATCCATATTGCTCTCAGTATATGCTCCCCACCCAATAAAAAAATTTAGACAGAAAAAAAGCATGAGGAATAAGGATATAAGTAAATAAAATATTTCTGTACAGCTATACAATGTTTGTGTTTTAAGTTGTTATTACAAGGTCAAAAAGATAGCCGGGTGCAGTTGCTTACACCTGTAATCCCAGCACTTTGGGAGGCGGAGGCAGGCAGATCACGAGGTCAGGAGATCAAGACCATCCTGGCTAACACGGTGAAACCCCGTCTCTACTAAAAATACAAAAAACAAAATTAGGCAGGTGTGGTGGAGGGCGCCTGTAGTCCCAGCTACTCGGGAGGCTGAGGCGGGAGAATGGCGTGAACCTGGGAGGCAGAGCTTGCAGTGAGTTGAGATTGTGCCACTGCACTCCAGCCTGGGCGACAGAGCGAGACTTCATCTCAAAAAAAAAAAAAAAGAGAGAGTTAAAAAAAGATTAAAATGTTACATCAGCCTTGGCAAGTGGGAAAAAAAATGTTAAGTTTATAAAGCAAAACAGTTATAGTAAACTAAGGTTAATTTATTATAAAAGAACTATTTTTTATAAATTTGGTGTAGCCTAACTGTACCATGTTTCTAAAGTCTACAGCAGTGAAGAGTAAGGCCCTAGGCCTTCACATTCACTCACCACTCACTCGCTGACTCATGCAGAGCAACTTCCATTCAACTATGCTCCATTTAATGGTTTGTACCCTGTACAGGTGTACCCTTTTTTTATCATTTATATTGTTATTTTAAATGTACCTTTTCTATGTTTAGGTATGTTTATATACACAAATGGTTACCACTGGGTTATAGTTACCTACAGTGCTTCAGTATAGTAACACGCCGGCCGGGCGCGGTGGCTCAAGCCTGTAATCCCAGCACTTTGGGAGGCCGAGACGGGCGGATCACAAGGTCAGGAGATCGAGACCAGCCTGGCTAATACGGTGAAACCCCGTCTCTACTAAAAAATACAAAAAAAACTAGCCGGGTGAGGTGGCGGGCGCCTGTAGTCCCAGCTACTCGGGAGGCTGAGGCAGGAGAATGGCGTAGACCCGGGAGGCGGAGCTTGCAGTGAGCTGAGATGCGGCCACTGCACTCCAGCCTGGGCGACAGAGCGAGACTCCGTCTCAAAAAAAAAAAAAAAAAAAAAAAAAAAGTAACACGCCACACAGGCTTGTTGCCCAGGAGCAATAGGCTATCCCAGACAGCCTAGGTGTGTAGCAGGCTAGATCATCTAGGTTTCAGTAAGTACATTCTATGATGTTTCCACAGTAATGCATTTCTGATAATGTATCTGCATTGCCAAGTGACACATGACCATAATTGTTATATTGTATTTTTTGGTTATTTTTTTATTTTCCATGAATTTTTTTTTTTTTTTTGAGACCGAGTCTCGCTCTGTCGCCAGGCTGGCGCAATCTCAGCTCACTGCAACCTCCACCTCCCGGGTTCTAAGCAATTCTCCTGCCTCAGCCTCCAGAGTAGCTGGATTACAGGTGCGGGACATCATGTCCGGCTAATTTTGTATTTTTAGTAGAGACAGGGTTTCACCATGTTGGCCAGGCTGGTCTGGAACTCCGGACTTCAGGTAATCCACCCACCTTGGCCTCACAAAGTGCTGGGATTGATTATAGGCGTGAGCCACTGTGCCTACTCTCCTTGAATATTTTCAACCGATGGTTGGTTGAATCTGCAGAAGCAGAACCCACGGATACAGAGGGCCAACTGTACTCCATAGGCCAAAAAGCAAGTTGGATCAAGATAAGTAAAAGCAGAACCATATCTAAAGTATGCCACCATTTGCGTAAAAAAGGTGGGGGAGTATAGTCTTACTTGCTTGAATACCAATAGAATTTTCCTGGAAGAACATACAGTTGCCCTGGGTAGCAGAACTGGGTGGTTGGAGGACAGAAACAGGAAGCAAATTTTACTATACAACAACCTTTGTGCCTTTGGAATTTTGAACCAAATGAAATGTTATTACCTATTCAAAACAGACAGGCTGGGCGTGGTGCCTCACCTGAGGCCAGGAGTTCAAGACCAGCCTGGCCAACATGGTGAAACCCCATCTCTACTAAAAATACAAAAATTAGCTGGGCATGGTGGTGGGCACCTGTAATCCCAGCTACTCAGGAGGCTGAGGTAGGAGAATCGCTTGAACCTGGGAGAAGGAGGTTGCAGTGAGCAGAGGTCGCGCCACTGCACTCCAGCCTGGGCGACAGAGCAAGACTCTGTCTCAAAAAAAAAAAAAAACCCAGAAAAAAACCAAAATAGAATAAAATTGAAAGAAAAGAAACAAGTGAGTTGAAGAGCACTGGACTTCCGTGTCCTTGGAGGCTATCCATCCCGAGAGCCCACCTGTGGTCTGGCCTTGTGTCTGTGGCACTGTAGTGAGGGATGGAACTCTTGGGTGGGATGTGGTAATTTTGGTCGTTGCACCCAGGCCTCTTGTCCGTTTCTGGGGAAAGATAAAGACAAGGTCCACAGTCACCCTCCCAAATGGTTTATCCTCTCTCTCTCCTTTCTTTCACACACACATACACACACATACCCCCACATACCCCACACACACATGCACAGCTCTCCACGCCCAGCTCACCTTCTCAGGCTCCAGGCCATCTTCCATCTGGTCAGGCCTCCTCTTGAGTCTGCTTCCTGAGAGAGGCAGCCGGGAAGGGGCCTTAATCCGAGGTCTCTTCAGTTCTATGTTCCCCTTTACTTCCAACAGGGGGGACCTCTGTTGGGAAAAGAGACCCTTGAGACAATACCCAGGAGCCCAAATGTCCCAAGAACTTCCCGTCTTGGCCCCCCAGCCTCAATTATCAACATCACCACACCAAGCACTGAGCACCACTTGTGCCAAAAGCTGAATTATGTGCCAGACAGACAGCATAAACAGAAGTGGGGACATAACCTAAAAGTGGGAATAACCTCTAGGAGAAAAGCTGGACTTGACTAACTTTAAGGGCAGGAGTCAAACAAGCAGAGAGGAATGGATGCTCTTTCTGGAAGGCAAAAATTCAAATATGCACATAGCATGGCTAAGAAACCAACTGGCCCTTTTGGCTGAAGCTGAGAATCATAAATAAGGGAGAGAGTGGAAGATATGTGAGGGCTGAAGACTGCTTGGGAGAATCAGGCAACATTTATTGAGCAATGTTTGAAATGTTTTACTTGGGCCAGGTGCAGCAGCTCACGCCTGTAATCCCAGCACTTTGGGAGGCTGAGGCAGGCAGATCACAAGGTCAGGAGTTTGAGACTAGCCTGGCCAACGTGGTGAAACCCTGTCTCTACTAAAAATACAAAAATTAGCTGGGTGTGGTGGCGCATGCCTGCAATACCAGCTACTCGGGAGGCTGAGTCAGGAGAATCACTTGACCCTAGGAGGCAGAGGTTGCGATGAGCCGAGATCACGCCACTGCAATCCAGCCTGGGCAACAGAGTGAGACTCCATCTCAAAAAAAAAAAAAAAAAAGGCATTCGAACTTAATTCTAGCCGAGCACGGTGGCTTACGCCTGTAATCCCAGCACTTTGGGACGCTGAGGCGGGCAGATTACTTAAGGTCAGGAGTTCAAGACCAGCCTGACCAACATGGTGAAACCCTGTTTCTACAAAAATTACCCGGGCATGGTGGCATGTGCCTGTAATCCAGCTGCTTGGGAAGCCGAGGAAGACAATTGCTTGAGTGACTGGCAGAGGTTGTGGTGAGCCAAGATCATACCACTGCACTCCAGCCTGGGTGACAGAGCGAGACTGCGTCTCAAAAAAAAAAAAAAAAGACGAAGAACTTGGCCAGGCGCGGTGTCTCACGCCTGTAATCCCAGCACTTTGGGAGGCTGAGGTGGGCAGATCATGAGGTCAGGAGATTGAGACCATCCTGGCTAACATGGTGAAACCCCATCTCTACTAAAACATACAAAAAATTAGCTGGGTGTGGTGGCGGGCGCCTGTAGTCCTAGCTACTTGGGAGGCTGAGGCAGGAGAATGGCCTGAACCCGGGAGGCGTAGCTTGCAGTGAGCCAAAATCATGCCACTGCACTCCAGCCTGGGCAACGGAGTGAGACTCTGTCTCAGAAAAAAAAAAAAAAAAAAAAAGAACTTAATTCTCATGGAACTCAGTTGAAAGGGGCTATTCTAGAAGCTTGAGGGCTAAGCTAGGCAGACATCCACCTTAGCGAACCAGATGGCATTTGCCTGTGGTCCCAGCTGCAAGGGAGGCTGAGGTGGGAGGATGGCTTGGGCCCAGGTCAAGGCTGCAGTGAGCTGCGATCATGCCACCGCACTCCAGCACTCCAGCCTGGGCGACATACTGAGATCCTGTCTCGAAAAAGAAAAAAGAAAAAGAAAAGAAATAACACAGAGATCTGAGTACCTGAAGAGCTGGTTTTTGTTTATTTGTTTTGAGACAGGGTTTCCCAAGCTGGTTTTGAACTTTGAGTTCAAGTGATCCTCCTGCCTCAGCCTCCTGAGTGCCTAGGACAACAGGCACGTGCCATTGGACCCAGCAGGATTGGTTTTATGGATGCTAAGTCCAATTTTGGGAAAGTGAGTTTGAGCTACCTGTGATACAATGAGATTTACTCAAGGAAGTTCATAAAGCATCATTATTTTTAAAAATAATGAAACAACCTGATACACTGTTTTCTTTTGTTTTTAATTTATTATCATAACCCCTATATAAGACTGTGAGCACCATAAGAATTCATCTGTTTTGTTCATAACTATATAACCAGAGGGCCTAGTACAACGTCTGCTACATGGTAGGACTCTACAGTTTTTGAAGGAATGAAATTTAATGTTCATCAGTAGGGCAATACTTACACTGTGATATATCCATACCATTGGCTTCTATACAAATAAAATGGGAAAAAAAGAGGTAGTATTTTTCCTGCCACCTACAGAAATGTGCACAAAGAATGCTTATTTTAATTTAGCGTAATCAATTATAGTATGGAAACCAAATTTTTCTTTAAGTATTCCAAAGTCAAACACTGATTTTCAAAAATACCCTGTGCCCTTCCTCCTCTCTACACTACCATAGTGGATCTGCCACAGACCTACCTCCTTGGAATCTGTCGGTTCAGAAAATGTGTTTAAAGGTTTGTTTATTCAGGACAACTCCAAAGACCACAGTATATATATTTTTCCCATCTATTAATATAAAGCTAGACATGATACCCTCCAACTTTCCACAATGAGAAGCATAAGCACTTAACCTTCTATAAGAATGGATATTCATGCAACCCTGCCTACATCCACCTCACCACAAGATCAGAGATGGATGGCCCTGCTCCTAAGGCAACCCTTTCACATATGCATCACATCCCACCCCTCCTTACCAAATCCTGGACTCACCAAATCCTCCCAATTGCAGGAACATTCCTCCAGCAATCATCCCTTCTCACCTCTGCACCATCAGCTTTGCGCTATATGGCATCGCTCCAACTGACATACAACAAACTCTATTATTTCTTCGAACCTAAAAGAATCTGAACTGTTTTCCCTAACAGATACTATCCTTTTTCCTTGCCGCCCTTAGCAGCAAAACTCTTAGCAGCAAAAGTATTACCTATATTGTATTCACTGTGGCCAATTTCTCTCCTAAGCCCATTGCAATCAGGCTTTCATTCCCACCATTCCATCGAAATTCCTATTCTCAAGATCACGAGTAACTTCATGTTGCTAAGTCAATTCTTTATCTTCATTTTCTTGACCCATTAAACAGCATTTGATACAACTGATCACTCTCCTTTTCCTTAATAGGCATTCTTCATTTAGCTTCCAGGAGACCACCCTTTCTTACGTCACTGGCAGGCCCTCCCCATCACTCCAGACTTTAACAGCAGTCTCTATCTATACTCACTATCCACTCCCATGGCTTTAAAGATCATTGATATGCTGACAGTTTCCAAATTTATATGTCCAGCTCAGACCTCGATCCTGCACCTATACTGAACTGCATCCTCAACATCTCTATTTAAGGCTGGGAGTGGTGCCTCATGCCTGTAATCCCAGCACTTTGGGAGGCTGAGGTGGGTGGATCACTTGAGGTCGGAGTTCGAGACCAGCCTGGCCAACATGGCAAAACTCTGCCTCTACTAAAAATACAAAAATTACCATGGTGGCACATGCCTGTAATCCCAGCTACTCGGGAGACTGAGGCGGGAGGATCACTTGAAGCTGGGAGGTAGAAGTTGCGGTGAGCCGAGATCGCACCACTGCACTCCAGCCTGGGCAAGAGTGAGAGACTCCGTCTCAAAAAAAAAAAGTCTCCATTTGGAAGTCTAATAACTGACCTGTTGATGTCCAACCCTGCTTTGAACTTGCTCCTCTTGCAGCTTTCTCCATCTCAGTTGATATAACTCCATCTTCCAGTTGCTCAAGCCAAAAACCCAGAGTCTTCTCTTTCTCCTACATACCACATCTAATCTGTCAGCAAAGCATGGCTGATTGTACCTTCAAAATATATCCAGAACCCGACCACTTTTTACTATTTCTTCCACTGCTACCACCCTGACCTAAGACACCATCATCTGGCACCTAGATTATCATAAACCAGTGGTTCTCAACTGAGGGCTATTTTATCCCCCAGGTGACATTTGACAATGTCCAATGCAGTCCTGCACACTGTCAGATGCCTAGCAGCATCCCTGCCTCTACCCACTAGATGCCAGTAGCAACCCCCCACCTCATCATGACAAAAAATGTTGGCTAGGTGTGGTGCTCATGCCTGTAATCCGAGTACTTTGGGAGGCCGAGGCGGGAGGATCATGAGGTCAGGAGATTGAGACCATCCTGGCTGACACGGTGAACCCGTCTCTACTAAAAATACAAAAAATTAGCCAGGTGTGGTGGCATGCGCCTGTAGTCCCAGCTACTCGGGAGGCTGAGGCAGGAGAATCGCCTGAACCCGGGAAGCGGAGGTTGCAGTGAGCCAAGATCGCACCACTGCACTCCAGGCTGGCGACAGAGCATGACTACATCTCAAAAAAAAAAAAAAAAAAAAGAAGTTGCAGGGCACGGTGGCTCATGCCTGTAATCCCAGCACTTTGGGAGGCCAAGGTAGGTGAATTGCTTGAGCCCAGGAGTTCCAGACCAGCCTGGGCAACATGGCAAAACCTGTCTCTATAAAAAATACAAAAAACTAGCCAGGCATAGTGGCAGGTGCCTGTAGTCCCAGCTACTCAGGAGGCTGAGGTGGGAGGATCACTTGAACCCAGGAAGTTAAGGCTCTAGTGAGCCATGATCACGCCACTGCACTCCAGCCTGGGAACAGAGAAAGAAACTGTCTCAAAACAAAACAAAAAAAACAAGAAGCAAACAAAAAATCAAAACAAAAGGCAATGGTGCTATGGTTGTGAAAATCTGTTGGACCTGACATATATTATTTCTTTGCTTAAAATCGTCCAGTGGGCCGGGCGCGGTGGCTCAAGCCTGTAATCCCAGCACTTTGGGAGGCCGAGACGGGCGGATCAGGAGGTCAGGAGATCGAGACCATCCTGGCTAACACGGTGAAACCCCGTCTCTACTAAAAAATACAAAAAAAAACTAGCCGGGCGAGGTGGCGGGCGCCTGTAGTCCCAGCTACTCGGGAGGCTGAGGCAGGAGAACGGCGGGAACCCGGGAGGCGGAGCTTGCAGTGAGCTGAGATCCGGCCACAGCACTCCAGCCTGGGCGACAGAGCGAGACTCTGTCTCAAAAAAAAAAAAAAAAAAAAAATCGTCCAGTGATTCCCCATCTCACTCAGAGTAAAAGTCCTCACAATGACCCCCACAAGGACTAACTGTGATCAGCAACCCCACTACCCATTACCTGACTTCTTTTCCCACAACTTTTCCCCTTGCTCACTTCAATCCTGCCACACTTCCCTCCTTACAACTCTTTAGGGACTCTGCTCTAGCAGATTCCCTCTACCTGAAATGTTCTTCCCTCACTATCTGCTTGTCTATCTCCCTCACTTCCTTCAACTCATCTTTTCCATGGGGGTTACTGAGACCACCCTATTTATATTCTATCCCGCCAGTTGGCTTCTCCTGCTCCCTTAACCTTGAATTTCTCCTTTTCTCCACAGCATTTATGGCCTTCCAGCAGTTATATAATTCATTTATTACATTTGTTGTCTGTATCCCCATAGAATGGCAGCTCCATGATGGCAGCGATTTGTCCCTTGTTCACTGCTGCATCCTAAGTACCTACAACCGCGCCTGGCATGTAGTAGGTGCTCAGTAAATACTTGATGAGTAGATCTGAGAAGGCTTTTACTACTTCTCACTGTCACATCATACTACTCTGCTCTCTGGTTATCACGACAGAAAGAATCTCTCTTTATTTTTTTTTATTTTTTTTTTTGAGACGGAGTCTCACTCTGTCGCCCGGGCTGGAGTACAGTGGCCGGATCTCAGCTCACTGCAAGCTCCGCCTCCCGGGTTTACGTCATTCTCCTGCCTCAGCCTCCGGAGTAGCTGGGACTACAGGCGGCCGCCACCTCGCCCGGCTAGTTTTTTGTATTTTTTTAGTAGAGACGGGGTTTCACTGTGTTAGCCAGGATGGTCTCGATCTCCTGGCCTCGTGATCCGCCCGTCTCGGCCTCCCAAAGTGCTGGGATTACAGGCTTGAGCCACCGCGCCCGGCCCAGAAAGAATCTCTCTTAAGGGAATCCTAACTTTAGGGAAACCTGAATGTGAAATACCAGTAAACAAAAGATTCAGGCAGGAGACCTTTCCTGGCACCAGAAATCAGTACACTCCAGCTGTCATACACATTCATCTCTCTTCACTGGAGAGAGGAAGCTGCATATGGTTGTGGGGTGCAGCAGGGCACCATTTAAGAGAAAGAACTAAATC
Organism: Macaca thibetana thibetana; assembly: GCF_024542745.1. NCBI lineage: Eukaryota > Metazoa > Chordata > Mammalia > Primates > Cercopithecidae > Macaca > Macaca thibetana. The sequence continues at coordinate 34,210,375 of NC_065581.1, read as the reverse complement.
AATCAGTTTCATTGGGCAGCAATCTGCAAAATTTGGGAAAGGAGAGAGAATGAGTCTTTCGGCCCAGATTACCCTACTCTCCTTCTCCCTTTCCTACACTCTGAAGCAGCAGTGATGAGGAGAGGCGATAACACAAAAGGACCTCAGCAAGGATGTGACCTCAGACACCATGTCCCCAAAGGAAGAAGTCATATCAGAACTCTCCCTTCTTACACACTGCAATCACACCCTGAGTAGGAATAAAGAAGTGGAAATGTGTCAGAGGAGCCTGAGAATTCGAAAGGGAAAATCTCGGAGACATGAAAGGGAGGGGCCCCCGAGACTTGAAGCTGGGGGAAGACAGACAGACGTCCCTTCCGACCTCCCCGGCTGCACTCTGCCGTCTCCACTCCGGCCTCCGCCCCTTTCCACTTGTGCGGGGCCGCACGGACCTTCGCTCTCCCGGTAGACATGACAAAGGCCGGCCGGGAGCCGGCGGCGCGACAGCATCGGGGCGGCCAGCCGTCGTCCCCATCCCCAGGACAGGACACCTGCGCCGCCCCCTACTCACCTGCGGATCCATGTCCACCTCGGTCCCACACGCGCCGGGGGAATGCAGTGGAAGAGAACTGGGTTCCGGGGATCCTGGGACTCGCGTTCTCTCGCCCGCTCGCGAAGCAGGGTAGAGAACTCGCGCGGCTCCGGCCGCTACCAGCCCCGCGCCACACCCGCCACTTTTGAATTCCAACGGCCGCCACCCGCTCTCACCGCGCTCTGCACGCAGGGACCAATCGTCGCTGTCGCCACAGCCGAGGGCCAATCGCAGCGTCCTCCGCCACCCGAAGCCACACCCCGCCCGACAGGCGCCTTCTCTTTTCTGTTTCGCCGGCGTCGGAGAGGTAAGCGGATTAATTCCACTTCCGGTCCCACTTACGCTTCTCACCCCTCCCTCCTCTAGCGGCAACCGTGCTGGACTTCCGCTCCGCTCCCCGCCGTCGCTCGCTACGTCAAAAAATGCGTGGACGTCGCCGCACGAACGCAACTGGCCGAACGTAACTGGTGGCGGCCGGAGGAGGAGGGGCGGGGATGCTGGAGGAAAGAAATCACGCATGCGCAAACAAGGACCATTGCCGGTAGACAGGCTGGACTAGCGCCTCCTGGTGACTGCAGTAGGGAGCGCACTCGTTTTCCGTCGACGTGATTGTGGCTCCAGCGCTTCCTCTCCTGGTCGTGGTTGACTAGGCTCGGAAGTGGCTCCTGGAGCCCTCACGTGGACGTTAGTGGCCTGGTCTGTTCATTCCCTGGTAATGTTACCATTTCTCACCAAATTTAGGAACTTTTGCGCTCCATTGAAGCCTGACAGTGGGGATTCAAAACTCAGGAAATAATTTTTTTTTTTTTTGAGACGGAGTCTCGCTCTGTCGCCCAGGCTGGAGTGCAGTGGCGCGATCTCGGCTCACTGCAAGCTCTACCTCCCGGGTTCACGCCATTCTCCCACCTCAGCCTCCGAGTAGCTGGGACTACAGGCGCCCGCCACCACGCCCGGCTAGTTTTTTTTGTATTTTTAGTAGAGACGGGGTTTCACCATGTTAGCCAGGATGGTCTCGATCTCCTGACCTCGTGATCCACCCGCCTCGGCCTCCCAAAGTGCTGGGATTACAGGCTTGAGCCACCGCGCCCGGCCATAATTTTTTTTTTATAGCCCTCTTCTCTCAGTCAACCTACTTACCTGGGTGCTGTTACTGGTGCTGGGCTCAGGGCCTTTGGAGTCTCGAGCCCAGGGAAGATTTACTGCTTCCATTTATGGAGTATTTTATGTTTTTCAGGTTATGGACCTGTATTATCTCCTCTTATAATCTCAAAAATTCACTGAGTTCCTACATTGTGCCACGTTCTTTGTATAGATGGATGGAGACATGTTCAGAAAGGTTAAATAGTAAGTATAAGGTCACACCGCTGGTTGGGAATGGATCTAGATTCCATTAGCTTCAAAATTCGAGCTATTTCTGTTAACTCACGTTGCCTCTAACAGGCTCGGTGACAAGAGAAACCCCTTACGTGTGAATAAGGTGCTAGTTTGCAAAGTCGTTCTACCATATTTACTCATCCGAGTTTCCATCCAATCCTGGAGGTAGTCAAGACAGGGTTTTATTTATGAAGCCGAAAGGCAGGGGCCTAAAGCATATGTTCCGGGGTTTGGTGTGCAGTTGGAAATTGGCAGGTCTGGCACCCACGCTGCCGTCTTCTACCCATTAGTTTAACTTGGCTTCAAACAAACTTGTGGAGAGAAGCAGATTGTGGGGAGACACACTGTCTGAAAACCATGTTGCCATCCCCCCAACCTTTGATATCCTGGGAAAACTCCAAAAAGCAAGAGCTGGAAGAGAACACAGTAAAAAGAAAAGTAAAGGAAGAAACTAGAGAAAACCGACAATGGAAGGTAAAGGGAGTAACTGAGAAGGGAGACCTGAGAAGAAACATATAGCTAAAGATATTTATCAAATTAAAAGAAAAAGTTAAACTAGGAGAAATATAGACCCATTAGCAGATGAAAGGGGGAAAATTTATTCATCCCAATTGATGCAGCAAAGCCACTCAAAATATTCAACACCCATTGATTTAAAAAAAAAAAAAAAAAAAAAAAAAAAAACTCCAGAAGCTGATAAAGGACATCTTCAAAAATTTCTCAAAACATCTCACCATAATGGTGAAATGTTGAAAGCATTCCTTTCAAGATGGGGAACAAGGCAAGGATGCCTGCTCTCAATAATCCTCACCAATACAACAATGGAAGTTGTAGCCAGTGCAATAAGCAACAAATATATAAGGATTACAAAAAACAATAATGTTAATATTCGCAGATGAAATTATTGCACGTACAGCAACCCTAAAGTAAAATTCAGATAAAATTGATAAATGAGTTTAGCAAGGTTGATGGATAAAAGATCAGTAAGAGGAAAAAAATCAATTTACAAGATCAATTGCATTTCCATCTTCAGCAACATCAATTAGAAAGCATAACTTTAAAAATTGTACTATTTGGTTACATGAATATTTACATACATAAAAGTTAAGCTCAGGCTGGGCGTGGTGACTCACGCTTGTAATCCCAGCACTTTGGGAGGCTGAGGCAGATGGATCACCTGAGGTCAAGAGTTCAAGACCAGCCTGAACAACATGGTGAAACCCCGTTTCTACTAAAAATATAAAAATTAGCTGGCTGTGGTGGTGTGCCTGTAATCCCAGCTACTCAGGAGGCTGAGGCAGGAGAATTGCTTGAACCCGGGAGGCAGAGGTTGCAGTGAACTGAGATCGCACCACTGAAGTCCAGCCTGGGCTAACACAGTGACACTCCTTCTCAATAATAATAATAATTAAAAAAAAGAAACACTTATTGTGTGCCAACGATCTGGAGCCAGAGGACCTGTGAAGGTGCCACACCGTGCTGCTTACTGGGAATACAGCAGTGAACACAACAGATGTGGGCCTCCATTTCTCAAAGTTCCAGCCCAGTGAGGAGTACAGATGAGCAGAGAGGCAGCGACAAAAAATAAAAGAGATCATGCATGTGAAGTTCTTAGCACGGTCTGTACAATTGTATGTATCCCTGAGCAGCAGCAGCAGGGCACAACGGGCCAGAGCCAGGCTCATCAAGTGTGCAGAACTGAGAAGGGCTGCAGCACGGAACAGTCTGGGGAGCCGAGGCTGGCGGGATGGGTAGGAGGGGGCAGACCACGAAGGCTTTACCCTGGGGATAGGAGCAGGAGTCTCCTTCAAATCTGTCAGTTGGTGGGATTCCCTACTTCCAGGATGGGGAAGGGTGAAGCTTTACAGGGACAAAGTCTGTGCTGGAGTGAGCCCAGGAGTTCAAGACCAGCCTGGGCAACGTGGGGAAAAGGAGTAAACACTCCTTTTCTTGTGCATCATGCAGTTTGCCACCATCTGCTATAGAGAGCCCCACAGGGCAGGGTTTCCTGCTGGGCCACCTCAAGTGCTACAGGCCTGCCCAGGGGTGTCCTGCCCACACAGGGTGCTGTGGCTCAGGCACTCAACCTTGGTCCAGCCTCTCACAGCTGAGCATAATATTGATAGTGACACTGAGCCTTTGATAGAGGCTGTTAGTTTCCCTCCCAGTATTGTTTCTCCAATCTTTTCTTCTTAATGAACCCTCCAGTTTTTTGCAAGACACAGGGCCACCAAAGAAGACCTCAATTCCCAGCCTGTCTTGGGACTAGGTATGGCAATGGATGGTGCTCTGGCCAATAGAGCACAAATGGAAGTAATGTATCCACATTTCAGGGAAAGCCCGGAAGAAAGGAGTATGCCCTTCCCCGTCAAACCATGCCATTTGTTGAGAATAGAAGAACCACAGGCTTGGCCTGGCACTGTGGCTCACACCTGTAATCCCAGCACTTTGGGAGGCTGAGGCGGGCAGATCACCTGAGGTCAGGAGTTTGAGACCAGCCTGGCCAACATGGTGAACCCCGTCTCTACCAAAAATACAAAAAATTAGCTGGGCGTGGTGATGGGCACCTGTAGTCCCAGCTACTCGGGAGGCTGAGGCAGGAGAATGGCGTGAACCCGGGAGGCGGAGCTTGCAGTGAGCCCAGAGAGCACCAGTGTACTCCAGCCTGGGCGACAGAGCGAGACTCTGTCTCAAAACAACAACAACAACAACAACAACAACAAACCCACAAAAAATTACCCAGGCATGGTGGCAGCCGCCTGTAATCCCAGCTACTCAGGAGGCTGAGGCAGGAGAATTGCTTGAACCTGTAAGGCGAAGGTTGCAGTAAGCCGAGATTGCACCATTGCACTCCAGCCTGGGCAACAAGAGTGAAACTGTGTCTCAAAAACTAAAAAATAAAAAATAATAATAAAAAAAAAAGCTCTTCCTACCATCTTGACTCCTGTGGAGGCCTGCTGGGAAAAGGACTTCTAAAAGGAACTATGTCTGGAAGGTTGTGGTCCAAGGCCATTTTTGGCGGCTATAAGTGGGGTCTCCAGAACCAGAGGGAGCACATAGCTCTTCTTAAAATTGAAGGTGTTTATGCCCGAGATGAAACAGAATTCTAATGGGGCAAGAGATGCACTTATGTATACAAAGCAAAGAACAACACAGTGACTCCTGGCAGCAAATCAAACAAAACCAGAGTAATCTGGGGAAAGGTAACTCAGGCCCACGGAAACAGTGGCATGGTTGGTGCCAAATTCCGAAGCAATCTTCCCACTAAGGCTATTGGATACAGAATCCGAGCAATGCTGTACCCCTCAAGGATTTAAACTAGGCCGGGCGCGGTGGCTCAAGCCTGTAATCCCAGCACTTTGGGAGGCCGAGACGGGCGGATCACGAGGTCAGGAGATGGAGACCATCCTGGCTAACATGGTGAAACCCCGTCTCTACTAAAAATACAAAAAAAAATAAGCCGGGCGAGGTGGCGGGCGCCTGTAGTCCCAGCTGCTCGGGAGGCTGAGGCAGGAAAATTGCGCAAACCCGGGAGGCGGAGCTTGCAGTGAGCGGAGATCTGGCCACTGCACTCCAGCTTGGGCGACAGAGTGAGACTCCGTCTCAAAAAAAAAAAAAAAGGATTTAAACAAATGAAAAGTCAATAGGCTGGGTGCAGTGGCTCACTCCTGTCGTCCCGGCACTTTGGGAGGCTGAGGCGGGTAAATCACGAGGTCAGGAGTTCAAGACCAGCCTGACCAAAATGGTGAAACCCCGTCTCTACTAAAAATACAAAAATGCTGGGTGTGGTGGCGGGCACCTGTAATCCCAGCTACTTGGGAGGCTAAGGCAGAGAACTGCATGAACCCAGGAGGCGGAGGTTGCAGTGAGCCGAGATTGTGCCACTGCACTCTAGCCTGGGCGACAGAGCGAGGCTGAGTCTCAAAAAAAAAAAAAAAAAAGAAAAAAGAAAAGTCAATAAATAAACATGGATTTGTGCTCTTAAAAAAAAAAAAAAAAAAAAAGCCAGGCATGGTGGATCATGCCTCTAATCCCAGCACTTTGGGAGGCCAAGGCAGGAGGACCACTTGAGGTCAGGAGTTCCAGACCAGGCTGGCCAACATGGTGGCACCCATCTCTACTAAAAATACAAAAAAATTAGCCAGGCATTGTGGCGTGTGCCTGTAATTCCAGCTACTCAGGAGGCTGAGGCAGAATTGCTTGAACCCATGAGGCGGATGTTGTGGTGAGCCAAGATCGTGCCATTGCACTCCAGCCTGGGCAATGAGGGCAAAACTCCATCTCAAAAATAAATAAATAAATTATTCGAAGACTTAAAAGGCTGTAACTCAGCCTTGATTCAAATAGGTTACAAGTAGTCATGATGATATTTAACAGGAAACATTGCAAGATGAGAACTTTGATGAAGTCTCATGTAGGTATAGATACAGGTACAGATATTCATATAGGTACAGATACAGTTATAGTCATGGTAGACTCCAGATCACAATGAACCAACATTTGGCCAAAGGCAAAAAAGTTATTTAAGATTACTTTTATGTATGCTCAGTCTCTAGTAAAGGTAACTACCATTCAATTTTTAAAATTTTTTTATTTTTTGGAAACGGAGTCTTGCTCTGTCAACCTCCGCCTCCTGGGTTCAAGCGATTCTCCTGCCTCAGCCTCCTGAGTAGCTGGGATTACAGACATCCGCCACCATGCCCACCTAAATCTGGTATTTTTGGTGGAAACGGCGTTTTACTGTATTGGCCAGGCTGGTCTCGAACTCCTGACCTCGTGATCTGCCCGCCTTAACCTCCCAAAGTGCTGGGATTATAGGCGTGAGCCACCACGCCTGGCTTACCATTACATTTTTAAAACTGTGATAAAGTCACATAGCCTCTGAGATAGGCTACTTCTTTTTTTAAATAATATTTTATTTATTTATTTATTTAAAGACAGGGTCTCACTCTATCACCCAGGCTGGAGTGCAGTGGTGCAATCTGGGCTCACTGCATCCTCTGCCTCCCAGGTTCAAACGACTCTCTGACTCAGTCTCCCAAGTGGCTGGGATTACAGGTGTGCACCACCATGCCAGGCTAATTTTTGTATTTTTAGTAGAGACGAGGTTTCACCATGTTGGCTAGGATGGTCTGGAACTCCTGATCTCAAGTGATCTGCCTGCCTCAGCCTCCCAAAGTGCTGAGATTACAAGCGTGAGCACTGCTCCCGGCCAATATTTTAAAACTTTTAATAAAATAAAATAGAGACAGGGTCTCACCATGTTGCTCAGGCTGGTCTCAAACTCCTGGGCTCAGACAGTCCTCCTGCCTCGGCCTCCCAAAGTGCTGGGATTACAAGTTCGAGCCACTACATCTGGCAGTAACTGACTACTACTAACTCTGAAAACTGTAACCTGAATCTTACGGCTTTGATTATTTGTTATAGGAAACTACATTTGTCAGAATGCTATAGTAAATTGTGTTTGTTTACTTCAAGTCAACTATATTTGTTATGTGAAGTTGTATTTGTATACCAACCTATGTTGGTAAGCTACTGTTTATAACCTCACTGATTTTCTTATAATCATATCTGTATATTATCTTGCCAAGATAGATTCCAAATCCAGAATTTTCCTCCTTATGGGTTGTAAACATAAAATAAAACATTATTTGTCTGTGCTACTATAACAAAATACCTGTGACAGAGTAATTAATAAACAACAGAAATGTGTTTCTTACAGAGCTGAAGGGTTGGGAAGTGAAAGATCAAGGTGCCAGCAGATATAGTGTCTGGTGAGGGACCTGGTTTCTTCTTCACATAGAGCCTTGTTGCTGCATCCTCCAGAGGAGATGATCTCCGGAGGAGATGCTGTGTTCCTTACATGGTGGAAGGACAAAAAAGGGCCAAAGCTAGTCCCCTCCAGCCCTTCCCTCCAGCCCTTTCCCTCAATGAATAAGGCACTAATTCATTCATGAGAGTGGAGTCCTCATGACTTAATTACTTCCCAAACAACCTCACCTCTTAATACCACCAAAGCTGAGATTAAATATCAACATATGAATTTTGGGGGACATTCAGATCAAAGCAGTATTATAGCACATTTGCTTTCAAAAACACATGACATATTTTTCTGTGTGTTTGTTTTTAGCCAGGGTCTCACTTTGTCACCCAGGCTGGAGTGCAGTGGCGCAATCTCGGCTCACTGCAGACTCCACCTTGCACGTTCAAGCTATTCTCCTGCTTCAGCCCCCCCCAAATAGCTGGGACTACAGGCCTGCACCCCATGCCCAGCTAAATTTTGTATTTTTTATAGAGACGGGGTTTTGCCATGTTGTCCAGGCTAGTCTCAAACTCCTGACCTCAGCGATCCACCCACCTCAGCCTCCCAAAGTGCTGGGATTACAGACATGAACCCTGGGCCCAGAGGCTGGGGTGTCTTTTGCCATCTCATCTTTACCCCTTTCTTCCCCTGAACTATTCAAATATCCAGCTAAAGGCAGAGATAGAAATAGGAGGGGAGGCAAGTTGGGCTGAGAATGCTTGTATAACATCAGGCCTGCAGGCACTTTCAGAAGCCAGGCATCGCCTATATTTCATCTCAAACTGCTACACAAGTGTTATTTCCAACCATGTGCCAATGTCACACAATGTCACGACTACACGCGGAACTGAATGAAGGTCCTGGAGAGTCTCTCATAATAGAAATTTTCAGATCCAGACTTGGAAATAATTGGTCATTTAAGTGAGCTAGAGGTGGCGTTAAAATAAAGAATTGTGCTTTTCTATATTTTATTATCATTTCTTTGATGAGAAATGGAAGATGTTAAATAAAAATGGGAGTCTAGGCCCAGCGTGGTGGCTCACACCTGTAATCTCAGCACTTTGAGAGGCCGAGGCAGGTGGATCACCTGAGGTCAGGAGTTCAAGACCAGCCTGGCCAAAATGGTGAAACGCCATATCTACTAAAAATACAAAAATTGGCTGGGCGTGGTGGTGGGCGCCTGTAATCCCAGCTACTTGGGAGGCTGATGCAGGAGAATTGCTTGAACCCAGGAGGCAGAGGTTGCAGTGAGCCAAGATCACACCATTCCACTCCAGCCTGGGCAACAAGAGCAAAACTCCGCCTAAAAAAAAAAAAAAAAAAAAAAAAAAAAAACTCAGGCGCAGTGGCTCATGCCTGTAATCTGAAATCCCAGCATTTTGGGAGGCTGAGGCTGGCAGATCACCTGAGGTGGGCAGTTCGAGACTGGCCTGACCAGCATGGAGAAACCCCGTCTCTACTAAAAATACAAAATTACCCAGACGTGGTGGTACATGCCTGTAATCCCAGCTACTCAGGAGGCTGAGACAGGAGAATTGCTAGAACCTGGGAGGCAGAGGTTGCGGTGAGGCGAGATTGTGTCACTGGACTCCAGCCTGGGCAACAAGAGTAAAACTCCATCTCAAAAAAAACTCCAACTCAACAAGAGTAAAACTCCATCTAGACCAGGCACAGTAGCTCATGCCTGTAGTCCCAGCACTTTGGGAGGCTAAAGCAGATGGATTGCTTGAGCCCAGGAGTTCAAGACCAGCCTGGCCAACATGGGGAAACCCTGTCTCTACAAAAAACACAAAAAATTAGCCAGGCGTGGTGGCACATAGGTGTAGTCCCAGCTACTCGGGAGGCTGAAGTGGGAGGATCACCTGAGCCTGGGAGGTCGAGGCTGCAGTGAGTAATGATTACACCACTGTACTTCAGCCTGGGTGACAGAGTAAGATCCTGTCTTAAAAGAAAAAAAAAAAGAAAAAAAAAAGGGCACATAAATTCCCCTTCTTCCAGATCCCTGCCTTTGGACATGAAGACCTCCCTCTAGGGTCTCCAGTCCAAGCTGCCAGGGTGACATCACTCAGCACCACCACACCCTCCATCTGCGTGGACAGGCCTCCTAGGGGATGGCCACTCCTTGTGTAAGATCCATTACCACTCCGAAAATCAATGTCAAAGATCTAGGAAGATATGCCCTCTAGAGGAGTTCTAGGGAAGCATCTTCCTTTCCCTGATCACTGCTCCTTAAGAAAAATTAGTCACAAAAGGAAAAAAAAAACAGTGACTGTACTTCACAATGTCTTGGTTCATTTTATACAAGTTGCAAATTCAATATAAGAAACACTTATGGCCGGGTGCAGTGGCTCACGCCTGTAATCCCAGCACTTTAGGAGGCAGAGGCGGGCGGATCACCTGAGGAGTTCGAGACCAGCCTGACCAATATCATGAAACCCCATCTCTACTAAAGATACAAAAAGTAGCTGGGCGTGGTGGCATGTGCCTGTAATCCCAGCTACTCAGTAGGCTGAGACAGGAGAATCGCTTGAACCCCAGAGGCAGAAATTTTGCAGTAAGCTGAGATTGCACCATTGCACTCCAGCCTGGACAACAAGAGCAAAACTCTGTCTCAAGAAAAAAAAAACAGAAAGAAAGAAATTATGGTTTAGGAGTCATGCAGATGAAGGCTACAAAATTCTGACCCTCCCTAAACATCTCCTTAGATCAGTGCTTGAGACATTTTGCACACCCTGCACTTGATGGATCAGCTGGCCCCACCCAGATTGATTAACTGGCTCATCTGATCTTATGGCCCCCACCCAGGAACTGACTCAGCACAAGAAGACAGTTTAGACTCCCTATGATTTCATCTCTGACCAATCAGCACTGCTGGCTCACTGGCTTCCCCTGACCCACCAAGCTGTCCTTAAAAACTCTGCTCCCCAGGCTGGGCGAGGTGGCTCGTGCCTGTAATCTCAGCACTTTGGGAGGCTGAGGCAGGTGGATCACCTGAGGTCAGGAGTTCAAGATCAGCCTGGCCAACATGGTGAAACCCCGTCTCTAAAAATACAAAAATCAGCTGGGCATGGTGGCACAGGCCTGTAATCCCAGCTACTGAGGCTGAGGCAGGAGAATCACTTGAACCTGGGAGGTGAAGGTTGCAGTGAGCCAAGATTTTGCCATTGCACTCCAGCCTGGGCAACAGAGAGAGACTCCGTCTCAAAAAACAGAACAAAACAACAACAACAAAAACAAACTCTGCTCCCCGAATTATCAGGCAGACTGATTTGAGTAATAATAAAACTCCAGTCCCCCACACAGCAGGTTCTGCGTGAATTACTCTTTCTCTATTGCAATTCCTCTGTCTTGAGAAATCTGTCTAGGCAGCAGGCAAAGTAAACATACTGGGCGGTTACAAGACCAGCCTAGTAGGCTGGGCGCGGTGGCTCAAGCCTGTAATCCCAGCACTTTGGGAGGCCGAGACGGGCGGATCACGAGGTCAGGAGATCGAAACCATCCTGGCTAACACGGTGAAACCCCGTCTCTATTAAGAAATACAAAAAACTAGCCGGGCGAGGTGGCGGGCGCCTGTAGTCCCAGCTACTCGGGAGGCTGAGGCCGGAGAATGGCGTGAACCCGGGAGGCGGAGCTTGCAGTGAGCTGAGATCCGGCCACTGCACTCCAGCCTGGGCGACAGAGCGAGATTCCGTCTCAAAAAAAAAAAAAGACCAGCCTAGTTAACATGGTGAAACCCCATCTCTACAAAAAATACAAAAATTAGCTGGGTGTGGTGGTGCATTCCTGTAGTCCCAGCTTCTCAGAAGGCTGAAGTGAGAGGATGGCATGAGTCCAGGAAATGGAGGTTACAGTGAGCCAAGATCAAGCCACTGTATTCCAGCATGGGCAACAGAGCCAGATCCTGTACCAAAAAAAAAAAAAAAAAAAAAAGGCCATACATTACTTTTTTTTGCACCATTTCAACCAGTGCATTGTGACGGCTCTGCCCATTAGCTAAATCTAGCTAATCAGTATAAGCATCTGCCCAGTCTGCCCATCTGGCTGGACTTCTCCAGGGAAAGTCTGCACTGACACTGAAAGTCTGGCCACAGAAGCTGTTATTCCTTAAAAGTGCCAGGCCTTCACATTGAAAGCGTAAAACAGTTTTCTCCCTTCTCTTCTTCTCTTTTGAAATTATGAAATACTTAAGTAGAAAACTACGTAGAATAGCTATAATGAATCTGTCTGGGCCAAAGGAAAACTTCCCTTTCACCGTCTGAAGGTTGGCTGGAAAATCAACTCTCAAAGACAGATGCAGGCTGGGCACGGTGGCTCACACCTGTAATTCCAGCACTTTGGGAGGTCAAGTCGGGTGGATCACCTGAGGTCAGGAGTTCAAAACCAGCCTGGAAACATGGTGAAAATACAAAAATTAGCTGGGCGCAGTGGCGTGTGCTTGTAATCCCAGTTACTTGGGAGGCTGAGACAGGAGAATCATTTGAGCCCAGGAGGTGGAGGTTGCAGTGAGCTGAGATTGTGCCATTGCACTCCAGCCTTGTTGACAGAGTGAGAGTCTAGAAAAAAAAAAAAAGATGCATTGGAGAAGAGGCATATAAATGGATTAATATGTACACAGAGAGAACCACAGAGTGATTAACCAATCCACAACAGAGTTCAGGAGCTTATTTACCATCCTGGCAAAACAGGTTATGGGATAGGGAGTAGGAATTCTATTGAGGGGCCCTAGGGGATTACTAGGGAGAATAAATGGGCCCAGAGATAGAGATTAATTTTTGAATAGTTCTCTGTGGAATTTGAATGAGCCTGAAAGACAGACTGTCTTGGGAAAGGACCTGCTCAGGTGTGATTCCATTCCTGATCTCATAGGGAGGGGAAGAGAAAACAATTGTTATTTGTGATATGTCTGGACTTGAAGCAGATAAAGGAACTTCAGAGAACAACTCATCCTGGCTTGTGGGAGAGCCGAAGTTTCTTTTTTTTTTTTTTTTTTTTTTTTTTGAGCCCAAGCGATCTCGGCTCACTGCAAGCTCCGCCTCCCGGGTTCCCGAGGCCTCCTGAGTAGCTGGGACTACAGGCGCCCGCCACCGCGCCCGGCTAATTTTTTGTATTTTTAGTAGAGACGGGGTTTCACTGTGGTCTCGATCTCCTGACCTTGTGATCCACCCGCCTCGGCCTCCCAAAGTGCTGGGAAACCTTGAGCCACCGCGCCCGGCCAAAGTTTCTTCTTCAGTTCAGCATGTCAGCATATTTTGGGGTATTAATTTCTGAGCCTCAACAAACCTCACAGACTCACTACTTCCTTATACAACTGTAAACAAACTTTTTTTTTTTTTTTTTGAGACAGAGTACCACCCTGTCACCCAGGCTGGAATGCAGTGGCAGGATCTCAACTCACAGCAACCTCTACCTCCTAGGTTCAAGCAATTCTTGCCTCAGCCTCCCGAGTAGCTGGGATTACAGGCCCGTGCCACCCCAGCCGGCTAATTTTTGTATTTTTAATAGAGATGGGGTTTCACCATGTTGGCCAGGCTGGTTTCGAACTCCTGACCTCAGGTGATTTACCTGCTTCAGCCTCCCAAAGTGCTAGGATTACAGGTGTGAGCCACCACGGCCGGCCTCTTTTTTTTGTTTTTTTGTTTTTTGTTTTTTTTTGACACTGAGTTTCGATCTGTCACCCAGGCTGGAGTGCAATGGCAGGATCTTGGCTCACTGCAACCTCCACCTCCTGGGTTCAAGCAATTCTCCTGCCTCAGCCTTCTGAGCAGCTAGGATTATAGGCGCCTACACCATGCTTGGCTAATTTGTTTACATTTTGAATAGAGACAGGGTTTCACCATGTTGCCCAGGCTGGTCTCCAACTCTTGACCTCAGATGATCCGCCCGCCTCAGCCTCCCAAAGTGCTGGGATTACCTCTGTTTTTTTTTTTTTTTTTTTAAGGGGGTGGAGTTAGGGGTGTCTCACTATGTTGCCCAGGCTGGTCTCCAACACCTGGGCTCAAGTGTTCCTCCCACCTGCCTCAGCCTCCCAAAGTGCTGGGATTACAGGCATGCACCACGGTGCCTGACATAAACTGTTTTCTTCCACCATACTCTTGTTACCTGAAAAAAACTGGGGTTTATTTGCCTGGCAAATAACAAATGACTCTCCACAAGGCAGGTTTTAATTAATAGGAGTTCAATTACTCGTCACAAGTAAGAATAGCACTGGGAGGATTCTCCAAAGCAGTGTCCCCCGGAAAGAAGTGACAGGAGGATTTTAGGGGGCGATGGGGAGGGGAGAGGGTGCCTCATTGCATGTAGAGGACGGGTGCCAGTTGTGGAAACACAGTGAATCATCACGCCCGCACACAGGTCACACGCTATGAGAATGAAGCCGCAGCTCCTCCCGGGATGGAGACTTCAGCATGGTAATGAGGAACTTTCACTCGGGTTTATCTACAAGTTGCTGGGGTCTGCCAGGAGCCAGTTTTAACCAACCAGGTGACTGCATTCAACACAGGGTTTAGGAAAAAAGAGGCTGCAGGGCAGGAGGTTGTAAAACAAGCCAGTTGCTCAGGATGATTAAATTTCTATAATCCCTGAAGACCCTCCCTGTCTGCTCACACAACACAAAACACTTGTGACCAGATGTGTGGGACTTTTCCCCCATACACCAAGCAGTTATCCAGCAAACACTGAGTGTCCTATTCGATTCAGTTCAGACACTAGCTACCTGGAGATGGTATCAGATTCCACAGGTGGAGGGCTGAGTCCCAAAAGACTGCCCCCCACTTTAGATGCTAATTCCAAGACCAAGGCTGTGATCTGTGCTTCTGACAAACCCGCTATAAATCAGGGTTCCCACAACCCCCTCCTTGGCTTCATAATTTGCTAGGATTGCTAACAGAACTCAGGGAAACACTTACATTTATCACTTAATTATAAAGGACATTATAAAAGATATAGATGAATAGCTAGATTTAAAAGATGCATAGAGTGAGCTTTGGGGAGGAAGAGACTTGGCGCTTCCAGGGCCCATCTGGGAACCACCCTCCCAGCACCTCCAAGTGTCAGTACCCTGCCAGCCCATCAGTTCTTTTTTTTTTTTTTTCTTTTGAGAGGCAGTTGCACTCTGTTGCCCAGGCTGGAGTACAGTGGCCTGATCTCGGCTCATCGCAACCTCTGCCTCTTGGGTTCAAGTGATTCTCCTGCCTCAGCCTCCCGAGTAGCTGGGACTACAGGGGTGCGCCACCACGCCCAGCTAATTTTTGTATTTTTAGTAGAGACAGGGGTTTCACTATGTTGGCCCGGCTGGTCTCAAACTACTGACCTCATGATTCAACCGCCTCAGCCTCCAAAGTGCTGGGATTACAGGTGTGAGCCACCGTGCCTGGCCAAAAAAGGAGTTTTTATAAAGCTTAACCTTCAAACACCACTACTTTTCCTGGAAGTTGGTGGGTGAGGCTGAAAATTCCAAATCTACTCTTTTAATACCTTGGTCTTTCTGGTGACCAGCCCCATCCTGAGGCTACTTAGGGGCCTCACCCTAACTCATCTCATTAGCATAAACTCTGGGGTGATCCGAAGGAGCTCATTATGAATAATAAAAGACACTCCTGGCCTGGCACTGGGGCCCAACACTTTGGGAAGCAGAGGCAGGAGGATCACTTGAGCCCAAGGGTTCAAAACCAGTCTGACAACATAGTAATTTGCCTGTTTCTATTCGAGTAAAAATAAAAAAAAGTTAAAAAATAAAACAGCAGCCGGGCGAGGTGGGTTACACCTGTAATCCCAGCACTTTAGGAGGCTGAGGCAGGCGGATCACGAGGTCAGGAGTTCGAGACCAGCCTGGCCAATATGATGAAAGCCCATCTCTACTAAAACTACAAAAATTAGCCTGGCGTGGGGGCACACATCTGTAATCCCAGCTACTCAGGAGGCTGAAGCAGGACAATTGCTTCAACCTGGGAGGTGAAGGTTGCAGTGAGCCGAGATCATGCCATTGCACTCCAACCTGGGTGACAAGAGCAAGACTCCATCTCAAAAAAAATAAAAGACACTCATCACTCTGGAAATTCCAAGTGTTAGGAGTTCTGTGACGGGAACGGGAACAAAGATCAAATATATTTCACATTATACCACACCAACACTAATAATTTACCCTCTTTTTTTTTTTTTTTTTTTTTTTTTTTGAGACAGAGTCTCGCTCTGTTGCCCAAGCTGGAGTGCATTGGTGCAATCTCAGCTCACTACAGGCTCCGCCTCCCAGGTTCACACCATTCTCATGCCTCAGCCTCCCGAGTAGCTGAGACTACAGGCACCTGCCACCTCGCCCGGCTAATTTTTTGTATTTTTAGTAGAGACGGGGTTTCACTGTATTAGGCAGGATGGTCTCGATCTCCTGACCTTGTGATCTGCCCACCTCGGCCTCCCAAAGTGCTGGGATTACAGACGTGAGCCACCACGCCTGGCCAATTTGCCCTCTTTTTAAAATAAGTAACACAGGTCCGGCACGGTGGCTTATGCCTGTAATCCCAGGACTTTGGGAGGCCATCCTGGGCGGATCACCTGAGGTCAGGAGTTCTAGATCAGCCTGGCCAACATGGCAAAACCCCGTCTCTACTAAAATACAAAAATTAGCTGGATGTGGTGGCAGGCACCTGTAATCCCAGCTACTTGGGAGGCTGGGGCAGGAGAATTGCTTGAGCCTGGGGGGCAGAGGTTGCAGTGAGCTGAGATACTGCTACTGCACTCCAGCCTGAACAACAGAGCAAGACTCTATATCAAAAAAAAAAAAAAAAAAAAAAAAGGCTGGGCGTGGTGGCTCACGCCTGTAATCAGGAGATCGAGACCATCCTGGCTAACACGGTGAAACCCCGTCTCTACTAAAAATATAAAAACTAGCCGGGCGCGGTGGCTCACGCCTGTAATCCTAGCACTTTGGGAGGCCGAGGCGGGTGGATGTTGAGGTCAGGAGATCAAGACCATCCTGGCTAACAAGATGAAACCCCGTCTCTACTAAAAATGCAAAAAATTAGCTGGACGTGGTGGCAGGCACCTGTAGTCCCAGCTACTCGGGAGGCTGAGGCAGGAGAATGGCATAAACCCAGGAGGCGGAGCTTGCTGTGAGCCAAGATCGCGCCACAGCACTCCAGCCTGGGCAGAGCAAGACTCCATCTCAAAAAAAAAAAAAAAAAAAAAAAAAAAAAAAAAATATATATATATATATATATATATATATATATAAACTTAGCCGGGCGTGGTGGTGGGCGCCTGTAGTCCCAGCTACTTGGGAGGCTGAGGTAGGAGAATGGAGTGAACCTGGGAGGCGGAGCTTGCAGTGATCTGAGATCACACCACTGTACTCCAGCCTGGGTGACAGAGTGAGACTCCGTCTCAAAAATATATATAAATAAATAAAAAAGACAGGAAATTTCAGTACTGATAAATTTCACACTTTGGAAACATAGAATCATCACAGAGAAGAATCACGAGAGTATGTTTTAAAAATAACCTGGGGCTAGGTGCAGTGAGGTGACTCGCACCTGTAATCCCAGCACTTTGGAAGGCCATTGGGGGCAGATCACTACAGGCTAGAGGTTGAGAGTTCGAAACCAGCCTAGTCAAAATGGCGAAACCCTGTCTCTACTAAAAATATAAATATTAGCCAGGCATGGTGGCACACACCTGTGATCTCAGCTCACTGTAATCACAGCTACTAGGGAGACTGAGGCAGGAGAATCACTTGAACCCAGGAGGCGGAGGTTGCAGTGAGCCAAAATGACACCATTGCACTCCAGCCTGGGTGACGGAGCAAGGCTCTATCTCAAAAAAACAAAAATAAAAAAGTATAACCTGGTGGATGGCTTTCAATAAATAACTAATAAATATGATATGTCAACATCCATACAGATTGTACACGTATTCGGCCTTTTTCCTTTTTTTTCTTTTTTATTTTATTTTATATATATTTTTTGAGACAGAGTTTCACTCTTGTTGCCCAGGCTGGAGTGCAATGGTGCGATCTTGGCTCACCGCAACCTCCGCCTCCCAGGTTGAAGCGATTCTCCTGTCTCAGCCTCCTGAGTAGCTGGGATTACAGACAAGTGCCACCACGCCCGGCTAATTTTGTATTTTTAGTAGAGACGGGGTTTCTCCATGTTGGTCAGGCTGGTCTCGAACTCCCGACCTCAGGTGATCTGCCCACCTTGGCCTCCCAAAGTGCTGGGATTACAGGCATGAGCCACCGCACCCGGCCAATTCGGCTTTTTTCCTGGACTTGATTGGTACTGGAAGCATTTATTTTATTTTTGAATACATGATACAACTGCAGGGTTTGAAGTGTAAAAGAAGAAAAAGGGTATGTGTGACAGTCTCCCTGCCACTTCATCCCTCATCCACATACTGCCCTCCGCTGAAGACAACGAACGTCATCAATTTCTTCCAAACTTTATTTATTTATGGATTATTATTATTATTATTTTCTTTTTTTGAAATGAAATCTTCCTTTGTTGCCCAAGCTGGAGTGCAGTGGTGCAATCTTGGCTCACTTCGGCCTTTGTCTCCCAGGTGTAAGTGATTCTCTTGCCTCAGTCTTCTGAGTAGCTGGGTTTACAGGCCCGTGCCACCACACCCAGCTGATTTTTGTAGTTTTAGTAGAGACAGAGTTTCACCATGTTGGCCAGGCTGGTCTTAAACTCCTGACCTCAGGTGATCCACCAGCCTCAGCCTCCCAAAGTGCAGGGATTACAGGCATAAGCCACCACACCTGGCCTATTTTATTTTATTATATTTATTTATTTATTTATTTATTTATTTATTTAGAGACAGAGTCTCACTCTGTCACCCAGGCTGGAATGCAGTGGCGCTATCTCGGGTAAATGAAACCTCCACCTCCTAGGTTCCAGCAATTTTCCTGCCTCACCCTCCAGAGTAGCTGGATTACAGGAGCCCATCACCACACCCAGGTTTTTTTTTTTGTTTTTTGTTTTTTTTTTTGAGACAGAGTCTTGCTCTGTCGCCCAGGCTGGAGTGCAGTGGTGCAGTCTAGCTCACCACAAGCTCCGCTATTCTCCTACCTCAGCCTCCCGAGTAGCTGGAACTACAGGCACCCGCCACCAAGCCCAGCTAATTTTTTGTAGTTTTTTAGTAGAGACCATGTTAGCCAGAATGGTCTCAATCTCCTGACCTCGTGATCTGCCCACCTCGGCCTCCCAAAGTGCTGGGATTACACACCCAGGTAATTTTTGTATTTTTAGTACAGATAGGGTTTCGATATGTTGGCCAGGCTGGTCTTAAACTCCTGACTGCAAGTGATCCACCCGCGTCAGCCTTCCAAAGTGCTAGGATTATAGGCATGAGCCACCGTGCCAGGCCTATTATTTTTAAATTGACAGATACATTTTATGTATTTATCATATACAACATGATGGTTTGGTTTTGGTTTGGTTATTTATTAATTAAATATTTATTTATTTATTTATTTTTGAGACAAATTCTAGCTCTGTTGCCCAGACTGTAATGCAGTAGCGTGATCTTCTTGGCTCACTGCAACTTCAACCTCCTGAATTCAAGAGATTCTCATGCCTCAGCCTCCAGAGTAGCTGGGACTACAAGCATGCACCACCATGTCCAGTTAATTTTTGTATTTTTTTATAGAGATGGGGTTTCTCCTTGTTGGCCAGGCTGGGCCTGAGCTCCTGGCCTCAAGTGATCCATCCACATCAGCCTCCCGAAGTGCTGGGATTACAGGCATGAGCCACTGCGACTGGCCTGCTTTTTTATTTTTATTTTCATTATTTTTTGAGACAGTTTTACTGTGTTGCCCAGACTGGGGTGCACTGCCATAGTCACGGCTCATTGCAGTCTCAAACACCTGGGCTCCAGTGATCCTCCCACCTCAGCCTATAGCTGGAACTACAAGCTCCAGCCACCACGCCCAGCTAATTTTTCGCATTTTTTGCAGAGACATGGTCTGCCTATGTTGCCCAAGCTGTTTTCTCTATTTTTTTTTTTTTTTTGAGATGGAGTCTTGCTCTGTCACCCAGGCTGGCGTGCAGTGGCCAGATCTCAGCTCACTACAAGCTCCGCCTCCTGGGTTCACGCCATTCTCCTGCCTCAGCCTCCCAAGTAGCTGGGATTACAGGCGCCCGCCACCTCGCCCGGCTAGTTTTTTGTATTTTTCAGTAGAGACGGGGTTTCACCGTGTTAGCCAGGATGGTCTCGATCTCCTGACCTCGTGATCCGCCCATCTCGGCCTCCCAAAGTGCTGGGATTACAGGCTTGAGCCACCGCGCCCGGCCCCGCAACCTGTTTTCAAACTCTTGGGTTCACACAATCCTCTTGCCTTGGCCTACCAAAGCGCTGGGATTTCAGGTGTGAGCCTCTGTGCCCAGCCTAATTCTTAGTTTCCATAGCGTTTAAATGCTATTTTGAAGCATATATAAACTTGGAATGACTAAATCTAGCTAATTAACATATGCTTTACCTCACATAATTATCATTTTGTGGTGAGAACACAAAATTCAATCTCTTAACATTTTTCAAGAATACAATGTATTGTTTTGTGGTGTTTTGTTTTTTTCTGGAGATAGAGTTTCATTCTGTCATCCAGGCTGGGGTGCAGTGGCTCGATCTCGGCCCACTGCAAGCTCTGCCTCCTGGGTTCACGCCATTCTTTTGCCTGAGCCTCCCGAGTAGCTGGGACTACAGGTATATGCCACCATGCAGATAATTTTGGGGTTTTTTTTTGTATTTTTAGTAGAGACGGGGTTTCACCGTGTTAGCCAGGATGGTCTCGATCTCCTGACCTCGTGATCCTCCAGCCTTGGCCTCCCAAAGTGCTGGGATTACAGGCATGAGCCACTGTGCCTGGCCTGTTTTGTTTTGGTTTTTTTGGGAGGGAGTCTTGCTATGACGCCCAGGCTGAGGTACAATGGTGCAATATGTCTCACTGCAACCTTTGCCTCCCAGGTGCATGAGATTCTCCTGCCTCAGCCTCCCACGTAGCTGGGACTACAGGTGCGTGCCACCACGCCCAGCTAATTTTTGTATTTTTAGTAGTGATGGGGTTTCACCATATTGGCCAGGCTGGTCTTGAACTCCTGACCTCAGGTGATCTGACCTCCTTAGCCTCCCAAAGTGCTGGAATTACAGGCGTAAGCCACCACGCCCGGCCTACAATACATTATTATTAACTCTAGTCATCATGCTGTACCAAATTTTAAATAGGAGGATATTCTATGTGTTCTACAACTTACTTTCTTTTTCTGATGTACTTCATATTTTTTAGTCTTATATTTTGATGTTTTCTGTTTTTTTTTTTTTTTCTTTTTGAAATCTTTAGACCCAGTTAGCTCATTTTATGTTGTAGAACAGTGCTGTCCAATAGAACTTTCTGCAATGATGGAAATTTTCTATATCAGCATCGTCTAATATAGTACTCACTAATCACATGTGGCTGCTGAGCACTTGAAGTGTGGCTAATGTGACTAAGGAACTAATTTTTGAGATGGAGTCTTGCTGTGTCGCCAGGCTGGAGTGCAGTGGTGTGGTCTCAGCTCACTGCAACCTCCACCTTCAGGGTTCAAGTGATTCTCTTGCCTCAGCCTCCTGAGTAGCTGGGACTACAGGCGTGTACCACCACACCCAGCTAATTTGGGTATTTTTAGTAGAGATTGGGTTTCACCCTGTTGGCCAGGATGGTCTCTATCCCTTGACCTCCTGATCCGCCCGCCTTGGCCTCTCAAAGTGCTGGGATTACAGGCATGAGCCACCGTGCCTGGCCAAGGAACTAAATTTAAATTTTTTAAATGTGAAACATAGACATAATTTTAATTATTTAAGTTTAAGTTTAAATAGCCACATGTGGCTCATTGCTACCATGTTGGATAATGCAGCTCTTTAATATTCAATTATATAAATATATCACAAATAATGTATCCATTCTTCTGTTTATGGATTTTAAAGTATTTCCAATTACTTTATATACTGCTATATTAAAAAATGCTGCAATGAACATACTTCTGCATGCCTTCTTGAGCAAATGTGGGAGAGGCTAGGTATAAGCTCATAGGTAGAATTGTATTATCAAGTCTACTAGGTATTGCCAAATGGTCTCCATAGTGGTTTTTCCAGTTTACACTCCCATCCACTAGAAGAGAGTCCCTGTTGCCCTGGAGCTTCAACAACATCTGATATTCCCAAACCTGTCTTTGCCAACTTAATGAATGTCACCTTGTTATTTTATTATTAATTTTATTATTTTTTCACCTCATTATTTTATTTTATTTTATTAATTAATTAATTTTTTTTTTTTTTTTTTTTTTTTTTTTGAGATGGAGTCTTACTCTGTCGCCCAGGCTGGAGTGCAGTGGTGGTATATCGGATCACTACAACCTCCACACCCCCACCCCCTCCCCGGGTTCAAGCAACTCTCCTGCCTGGGCCTCCTGAGTAGCTGGGATTATAGGTGCCTGCCACCACACCTGGCTAATTTTTGTATTTTTAGTAGAGATGGTGTTTCACCATCTTGGCCAGGCTGGTCTTGAGCTCCTGACCTCGTGATCCACCAGCCTCAGCCTCCCAAAGTGCTAGCATTATAGGCCTGAGCCACTGCACCCAGCCCTTGTCGTTATTTTAATTTGCTTTTTTTTTTGAAGCCCAAAATGTCAATATTAATTTACATTTTCTATTTTCTCTTTGAGGGATTGTCTTTCCTATATTTAATTTTTTTTTTCTCTTGGGTTGGTTGTCTTTTTCATATCAATTTGTAGAAGTTCTTTGTAAATTCTAGATAGTAATTCTTTCTTGGTTATATACCTATATATGATGTAGTCTGCTATGGCATGGCTTTTATTATTAATTCAATGTTTGCAAAACCAGTATATTTTCATATATTTCAAATGGTACAAACAGATAACCAGGGGCCGGGCATGGTGGCTCACACCTGTAATCCCAGCACTTTGGAAGGCTAAGGCAGGAGGATCACTAGGTCAGGAGATCGAGACCATCCTGGTTAACATAGTGAAATCCCATCTCTACTAAAAATACAAAATATTAGCCAGGTGTGGTGGCAGGCGCCTGTAATCCCAGCTACTCAGGAGGCTGAGGCAGGAGAATGGCATGAACCTGGGAGGTGGAGGTTGCCGCAAGCCGAGATTGCGCCACTGCACACCAGCCTAGGCAACAGAGCAAGACTCCGTCTCAAAAAAAAAAAAAAAAAAGATAAAGAAGATAACCAGGAATTTTTTTTGAGATGGAGTTTCACTCTTGTTGCCCCCAGGCTGAAGTGCAATGGCCCGTTCTTGGCTCACTGCAACCTCCACCTCCCGGGTTCAAGCAATTCTCCTGCCTCAGCCTCCTGAGTAGCTGGGATTACAGGCACCTGCCACTACGCCTGGCTAGATTTTTTGTTTTTGTTTTTGTTTTGTATTTTTAGTAGAGATGCGGTTTCACCATGTTGGCCAGGCTGATTTCTAATTCCTGACCTTAAGTGACCCACCCACCTCAGCCTCCCAAAGTGCTAGGATTACAGGCATGAGCCACCATGCCTGGCCAGATAACCAGCATTTTTTAGAGTTAAACACAGATTTGCCATACAAACAAAGATTCTCTCCTGACCAAATGCACGCCAGGTTCCTCTGAACCCTTTCTCAGTTAGGCCTCAATCTTGGATGATAAGGACTTTTTTTTTTTTTTTTTTTTTTTTGAGACGGAGTCTTGCTGTGTCACCCAGTCTGGAGTGCAGTGGTGCGATCTCAGCTGACTGCAACCTCCGCCTCCTGGGTTCAGGCGATTCAACTGCATCAGCCTCCTGAGTAGCTGGGATTACAGGCACCTGCTACCACGCCTGGCTAATTTTTGTACTTTCAGTAGAGACGGGGTTTTACTATGTTGGCCAGGCTGGTCTCGAACTCCTGACATCAGGTGATCTGCCCACCTCAGCCTCCCAAAGTGCTGGGATTACAGACGTGAGCTACTGTGTCCGACCTGATAAAGACTTTCATGAACACTAACATAGTTTCTAACAGTTCAAGGCCACATCTCTAGGATGACCCTAATGCCCTTTAAAGTGTCTGACTGAGAGAACTCAAGGCTGCCAAAAGAATGTACTGTTTGTTCCAGTCCACAGCTGAAGGTAGGACTCCTGTTTCCTAGCTGCTGTGAGAGTGTAGGAGCCTAGTGATAAGCCCCAGCTAACAAGCCTAGGTGGGCTTAACACAGACCAACCACCTTCCCACTTTTTGTAATCTGTCACTTCTCTGACGTCATTGAGCCCCCACTCACCCTGTCTCTCTATTCTTTCATTCTCGCTTTAAAATGCCCAGTTATCTCTACAAATCAAAGTTGAGTTCAGTTCAAGCTAGACTCTTTTCCCTATTGCCGTAGTATGTCACTGATTAACATCTGTTCTTACCACTTTATTTATTTATTTAGACAGAGTCTTGCTCTGTTGCTCAGGTTGGAGTGCAGTGGCGTGATCTTTGCTCACTGCAAGCTCCACCTCCCGGGTTCATGCCATCCTCCTGCCTCAGCCTCCCGAGTAGCTGGTACTACAGGCACCCGCCACCATGCCCAACTAATTTTTTTGTATTTTTAGTAGAGATGGGGTTTCACCGTGTTAGCCAGGATGGTCTTGATCTCCTGACCTCGTGATCTGCCCGCCTCAGTCTCCCAAAGTGCTGGGATTACAGGCATGAGTCACCGTGCCCAGACACCACTTTATTTATTTATTTATTATATTTTTGGACAGAGACTTGCTATGTGGCCCAGGCTGAAGTGCAATGGCACAATCTTGGTTTACTGCAACGTCCGCCTCCTGGGTTCAAGCGCTTCTCCTGCCTCAGTCTCTTGAGTAGCTGGGATTACAGGTGTGTACCACCATGCCCAGCTAATTTTTGTATTTTAGTAGAGATGGGGTTTCACCGCGTTGTTCAGGCTGGTCTCGAATTCCTTACCTCAAGTGATCCGCCCGCCTCAGGCTCCCAGAGTGCGGGGATTACAGGCGTGAGCCACTGTGCCTGTCCTGTCCTTACCACTTTAGCTAGTGTTTGGCTTTGTTTATCTATGAGATAATCCAGCAATTCCGCTCCCAGGTATATACCCAAGAAAAATGAAGATTATATATCCACACAGAAACTTGTATAAAAATGTTTATAGCAGCATTATTTATAATAGCCGAAAGGTGAAAACAGCCCAAATGCCCACTAACTGATGAATGGATAAATAAATTGTGATCTGTACATACAATGGAGTATTATTCAGCCATAAAAAGGAATGCCAGCTACTAGGGAGGTTGAGATGGGAGGATCACTTGAGCCTGAGAGGTCAAGGTTGCAATGAGCCGTGACCATACCACTGCACTCCAGCCTGGGTGACAGAGTAAGACTCTGCCTCAAAGAAAAAAATAAATAAAAGGAACACAAGGAGTGATCAGCTGAGCACGGTAATCCCAGCACTTTGGGAGGCTGAGGCAAGAGGATCCCTGGAGCCTAGGAGTTTGAGATCAAGCTAGGTAAGTAACATAGGGAGACCCCATGTCCACTAAAAATTAAAAAAAAAAAAATTAGCCGGACATGGTGACTCGTGCCTGTGGTCCCAGCTACTTGGAAGGCAAGAGGTCAGAGTATCACTTGAGCCCAGGAGGTGGAGGCTACAGTGAACCATGATCCCACCACTACACTCCAGCCTGGGCAACAGAGTAAGACCCTGTCTCAAGAAAAGAAAAAAAAAAAAAAAAAAAGGAATGCGGTAGTGATACATTACATGCTACAACTTTGATGAACCTCAAAAACATTATACTAAGTGAAATAAGATTATTTATGGATTTTTTATTTTTCATTGTCAAGTTAGCACGCTACACAAATACACACACATGCTCACACACACGGCTTGGTTTGATTTGCAAAACTTTTATTTAGGATTTTTCCAGGTATGTTTGTCAGTGAGATTAGCCTATAGCTTTCCTTTCTTTCACTGTCTTTGTCTAATATTGTTATAGAGGTTATATTAATTTTTTTTTTTTTTTGAGATAGAGTCTTGCTTTGTCACCCAAGCTGGAGTGCAGTGGCACGATCTCAGCTCACTGCAGCCTCCTCCTCCCAGGTTCAAGCTATTCTCATGTCTCAGCATCCCGAATAACTGGGATTACAGGCATGTGCCAGCACAGTCGCCTAATTTTTTAAAAAAAATGTTTTTAAATTTTTAGTAGAGATGGGGTTTCGCCATGTTGGTCAGGCTGGTCTCGAACTCCTGGCCTCAAGAGATCCACCCGCCTTGGCTTTCCAAAGTGCTGGGATTACAGGCATGAGCCACTGCGACCAGACTGGGTTATATTAAGTCTTATAAAATAGTTTGAAAGTATATTCTCTTTTCTCTTTTTGAAAGGCATAATTTTTTTTGTTTGTTTGCTTATTTTGTTTTTAGTTTTTTTTTTTTTTTTTTTTTTGAGACGGAGTCTTGCTCTGTTGCCCAGACTGGAGTGCAGTGGCACAATCTCGGCTCACTGCAACCTCTGCCTCCCAGTTTCAAGCAATTCTCCTGCCTCAGCCTCCTGAGTGGCTGGGATTACAGGTACCCACCACCATGCCCGGCTAATTTTTGTATTTTTAGTAGAGACAGGGTTTCTCCATGTTGGCCTCCCCAGGCTGGTCTCGAACTCCTGACCTTGTGATCTGCCCGCCTCGGCCTCCCAAAGTGCTGGGATTACAGACGTAAGCCACCACGCCTGGCCGCTTGTTTTGTTTTTAATGTTGGTTATAACTCTGTATCTAGGTAATAATCTCATGAAGCATTTTTCTGCTATTGGAAGCAATTTGTATAAAACAGTGAGCCTCTCTGCCCCCATTCTTTTACGGGGCTAATTTCTACTCATTCTCCAGTTCTCATCATAAACTTCACATAGTTAGAAAGGGCCTTGCTGTCTCCCCTGCTAGATTAGGTGTCCCTGGTCCACGACTCTCAGCACATTTCATTGTGATGTCTCATTAAATGTTGGTATTCTCAGCTGGGCCCTAAGCTACATGGACCTGTACCACCACTCCTGTACTTAGCACACTGATGTCACAAAATTGGCCACCAATAAATATGGTTGGCCAAATGAGTGAAAGAAACACCGTCAAAATGGGACGTAAGTCAAGTTATCCCCGGATGTGGGCAAACTGGAGTGCCCCGGGAAGGCCTCCTGCTTCAGAACAAAGGAGAAGACAGGAAAAAAGAAGGGCTGCAGCCTAGCTGTGGAAGCAGAGTCCTAGGCAAGGAGGTATCAGTACAGTCCAGGTCCCTCTGTGCAGGAGCCTCTCCTAAAGAGACGGAGCTGTGTCAGCCCCGGGGCCTCATCATCACAGGAGGCAGTGAAGCCTGGGAGTTGTGGCAGATGCAGCAGAGGCGGCCCTGGACACCTGGAGATTCTGGGGTGGTCATCATACCACCTGGGAGCCAGCAGCCATGCAGGGTAATAGGGAAGACAGCAGAGATTTCTGGAGACTGGCTCCCCTCAAAGACAAAGAGAGGAGCTTGGGCAGGACTAGATTTTCCAGCTTTTTGTTTTGTTTTGTTTTTTTGAGACAGAGTCTTGCTCTGTAGCACAGGCCGGAGTGCAGTGGCACAGTCTTGGATCACTGCCAGCTCTGCCTCCCGGGTTTACACCATTCTCCTGCCTCAGCCTCCCAAGTAGCTGGGACTACAGGCGCCCGACACCACGCCCACGCCCAGCTAATTTTTTGTATTTTTAGTAGACAGGGTTTCACCATGTTAGCCAGGATGGTCTCGATCTCCTGACCTCGTGATCTGCCCGCTTCGGCTTCCCAAAGTGCTGGGATTACAGGCGTGAGCCACCGCACCCGGCCTAAGTCACACTTCCAAAATTCCTAAATCCACCCAAGGCACTGATAGCTCAGTGGCTTCTGCAGGGCCCTGGAGAAACTTCCCTCACCAGGTCCTGACCCCTCTGGCTCATGTTAGGTAATCATCTTGTTTAGTCTGCATCTGCACCTTAGTACTAGGAAGTACCTTAGGCAGAGGCACAAGAATTCACTGCTCACTGGAAAGACCAATGCCCCACGTATTCTAGCTTACCGATCAGTCTCGTGTGACTTTGGCTAGCAGCCAGTTCCCGTGAATGTCAATAACCCTGAATATTCTGGCAAATAGAACGTTAAGTCAAATTATCCCTGGATCCTAGTGATAATCATCAGTCCTTAATCCTAGATGATGGCTTGTTCATTTATTCAGTAAACCCTGACTGAGCACCTCCTGGGTGGGAGATCATGGTTGGGTCTGTCCCTGGTATCAGCTTAGACAAATATTTCCATGTGATCCAGATATCTTAATCTATAGAGTGGATCTGAAAGCTGATGACTTAGACCAGCTATTTGCTAAATTTCCTTCCCACTATCTCAAAGGAGAATAGAGTAATGAAGGGAGGAGGTACTTGAAAAGGCCTGATTCAAGCAAGCAGGTTTGACTAAATTATTGGGTGGAGTCACCATCACTACAGCATCCCTCTCTGAGTAAAGCTGGGGCAATCCCAAGACAAGCCTCACAACTGAGTAGGGGCCTCTGGGAGCTGACTCTTCCCTGAGTTGGCCAGCCACCGGCCAGAGCAAGGTCACATTGGCACTTTTTTACTGCCATGCACAGACCTTTCACTTTTTCACTATGAGGGCATTTTACCATATTATCCTTTGAATAAACTACAAGTACATAAGAGCCTTCAACCTCACACAAGCTTGGAAGGTAGGATACCATAATGGTGGGTAAAAGCACGTGCTCTGGAGATAAAGTCTGAGATCAAACCCAGCCTCCAGGGAGTCTCTCTGAACCTATTTTGGTTCAGGGGGCTGCCTGAAAACAACAACAACAACACAAAAAACCCGACCTCCAGCCTTTACGTCTCTGGGTCTCATGGACAAATAGGGTTAATAAGAGTCCTGCAACAAGGCTGGGCGTGGTGGCTCAAGCCTGTAATCCCAGCACTTTGGGAGGCCCAGGTGGGCAGATCATCTGAGGTCAGGACTAGCCTGGCCAACATGGTGAAACCCATCACCAGTGAAAATACAAAATTAGCCTGGCGTAGTGGCACATGCCTGTAGTCCCAGCTACTGGGGAGGCTAAGGTGGGAGAATCGCTTGAACTTGGAGGCGGAGGTTGCAGTGAGCCAAGATGGCGCCATTGCACTCCAGCCTGGGCCACAAGAGTGAAACTCTATCTCAAAAAATAAATAAATAAAAATAAAAATAAAGAGTCCTGCAACAGTTAGGATGCATTCAGATGAAAGCAACAGAAAACTCAGCTAATGATGTCAGCTAATAAAGACATTTAATTGTTTCATATCACAAAAATGTCTGGAGGTCAGCAGCCAGCAAAGCCCCTTAACTATATTATCTAGGACCCAGGGTCTCTTCATCCTGCTCCATCATCCTTGGTGTGCTGGCTTTTGGGCCTTCTGTGTGACGCTCCACTGATATTCTTGACACATGGGAAACATCATCTGCTCTTGGATTTCCCAGATCAATCTGAGGGTATTACTTCTTGGAGGTAGGTGGGGCCCTGTGGTGGTTTGGACTGTTATTCCCAATTCTTTGCTTTTTCCTTATTATTTAATTGTACATCCATCCCCTTTGCTGTGTGACTTGCTTGTGCCAACAGAATGTCAGAGGACAGGATGCAAGCAGATGCTTTAAATGTGCTTTTGTAGTTTGGCTTGGCCTCTTGCACTCCTGGGATCTGACAAGAGAAAGGCAAACTCCAGATATCCATTGCCCCTTCAGCTGTGACCCAGAATAGACACTGGACCAGGACTAAAGGAGTCCTACCAAGCCCTGTCAAGCCCAGCCTGGATTAGACAAACCACAGACAACTCACAAACCCATGAGTATGAAAATAAATAGAGTGGCTTAAGCAATCTCCTGGGGACAGGTACAGGAGGAGAGCTAGGGTCCTTGGGTTCTCAGTGTGTCCTCCAGCTCCTCCAGTTTATGAGTCAGTATGTACTTGGTCACATTCATCCTGCTGGCCTTTGGCTAAAGTCAACATTTAGAGTTTCTCATGGATCTCTTAGCTGGATCTGATCTCATTGGTGCTTCCTGGCTGACTCAACCTCCCTGTGGCTCTTGGTAGCCCAGTGGGCCCCCTGAATCTCCACCATGTCTCCCATTCAGCTCCTAACCAAGTTATGCAAACCACATGCCTCTGTTGCCAGGTCACCCTCTTCCCACTCCACGCCTCATGGCAGGCCCATGGCTCTCAATTCAATACCCATCACTGGCAAAGAGCTGGTAACACAAAACAGACCCTGTCTCCCTGCCAGTGCATCCTGATTTGCCCACTTATCTACAATGGACAAAATTTTGTAGCAGTTTCAGTGATCTCTTCTGTTGTCTGGATGTTTCTGAAGCCATTCCCCCAAGTCCAAGTCATCTCCTTGACTCTCACCTCCCTGCCTGCCTCTTGTTCAAACCCCAAGATGAGAAGTGGTAGGCTTTTCTTTTATTCTTTTCATATCTTATCTTTGGCTTCCTGGCTCTAATTACCACTTCAAAAGACAAGGGTTCCCTTTGGAAACAATCTGTTGAGGTAGGTGTTATTATCCTCATTATGGACATACAGGAAATCAAAGATGAGAGATTAAATTACCTCCTCCTTTGATAGAAACTTGATTCTAGATCTGGCTCTTGATTATGTTAAATAGGAGCTAAATGAATGCAGAAAACGATTTCTTTCTCATAGTACAGTTTTCAAGTCCATTGTCTTGCTGCAAAATCCTATTTTGAATTTCAACAAATGCATATTATCCTTTCCTTCTCTTTATATTTCTTCTGAAACAATCTTAATCTCCTCACAAGCAGATTGATGCCACAACCAAATAAGAAAGAGGTCATTTACTTGCTGAAGGCAAAAGAGAACAGGATAAAAGGAAAAAACACATTAATAGTTTCTTCATACATTATCCATTCCAGCTCCCTGCTTCCACCTGACTTCCCTACTGCAAAGTCTGGAGAATCTTTATCTAGTCCTTTGAGTGTGTGCATGCACATGTGAGAATTTGTGGCTACATGCAAGAGTGTGTGTGCATGCATGTATTAATGAGAGTGTTGAGAAAAGGAACTCTCCATTTTCTTTCTTTTTTTTTTTTTTTTTTTTGGAGACAGAATCTTGCTCTGTTGCCCAGGCTGAAGTGCAGTGAGCTCACTGCAATCTCTACCTCCCAAGTTCAAGGGATTCTCATGCCTCAGCCTCCCGAGTAGCTGGGATTCCAGGCACGCGCCACAACACCTGGCTAATTTTTGTATTTTTAGTAGAGACGGGGTTTCACCATGTTGGTCAGGCTGGTCTTGAACTCCTGACTGCAAGTGATGCACTCGCGTCAGCCTCCCCAAGTGCTGGGATTACAGGCGTGAGCCACTGCGCCTGGTCCATTTTTTCTTTCTTTCTTTTTTTTTTTTTAAACGCCATGAATCTTTGTTTTTTTTTTTTTTTTTTTTTTTTTTTTTTGAGACGGAGTCTGGCTCTGTCGCCCAGGCTGGAGTGCGGTGGCCGGATCTCAGCTCACTGCAAGCTCCGCCTCCCGGGTTTACGCCATTCTCCTGCCTCAGCCTCCCGAGTAGCTGGGACTACAGGCGCCGCCACCTCGCCCGGCTTGGTTTTTTTTTTTTTAGTAGAGACGGGGGAACCGTGTTAGCCAGGATGGCCTTGATCTCCTGACCTCGTGATCCGCCCGCCTCGGCCTCCCAAAGTGCTGGGATTACAGGCTTGAGCCACCGCGCCTGGCCAAAACGCCATGAGTCTTTGAAACTCCAAAGCCAAAAATTCGACCCATTTATAACTGGTATTATACTGTCATTCCTTTCTTTAGGTAATAAAGCCAGAACCCTTGGTTTTTTTCATTGAGATAGGGAACCAGGTTACAAGGATTACCAAACACATAAGATAATAGGTTGATATTTTTAAAACCTTACCTCTCGGCCGGGCGCGGTGGCTCACGCCTGTAATCCCAGCACTTTGGGAGGCCGAGGCGGGCGGATTTCAGGAGATCGAGACCACGGTGAAATCCCATCTCATACTAAAAATACAAAAAATTAGCCGGGCGCGGTGGCGGGCGCCTGTAGTCCCAGCTACTCAGGAGGCTGAGGCAGGAGAATGGCGTAAACCCAGGAG
Source organism: Macaca thibetana thibetana (assembly GCF_024542745.1). Taxonomy (NCBI): domain Eukaryota; kingdom Metazoa; phylum Chordata; class Mammalia; order Primates; family Cercopithecidae; genus Macaca; species Macaca thibetana. The sequence goes on along the minus strand of NC_065581.1, from coordinate 34,178,492 downwards.
GCGGAGCTTGCAATGAGCCGAGATCGCCCCACTGCACTCCAGCCTGGGCGACAGAGCGAGACTCCGTCTCAAAAAACAAACAAAAAAAAAAAACCTTACCTCTCCAGGATCTAAGTCAGTGGCAATATGGAGGGAAGAGGGGCATTTGGCGGCCCAAACAAACTGCTGCTGAGCTGTCCGGTGCTCTGGCTCCTCCTTCGACTTCTTGGGACCATCACTTTGACAGCAATAAACTCCTAATGCAGGAAAACGAAGCCAGGAGTTTTTAAAGTCTCAGCCATATGCTAAGTGATATGTGATGTACCTTTGTGTACATTATCTCATTTCTTCTCAAAGCAATCCTTCATAGTAGGTATTATCATTTTCACTTTTTTTTTTTTTTTTTTTTTTTTTTTTTTTTGAGACAGGGTCTCATTTTGTCACCCAGGCTAGAGTGCAGTGGAACAATCACTGCAGACTCAAATTCCTGGGCTCCAGTGATCCTCCCACCTCAGCCTCCTGAGTAGCTGGGACCGCAGGTGTGTGCCACCATGCCCAGATAATTTTTAATTTTTTTTGTAGAGATTGGGATCTCATTATGTTGCCCAGGCTGGTCTCAAACTCCCAGCCTCAGGCAATTCTCTTGCCTCTGCTTCCCAGTGTTGGGATTACAGGCATGAGCCACTGCACTTGGCCTCATTCTCATTTTTTAATGATGAGACAGGGTGCACAGGCTGAAAGAGGTAGAATAACTTCCCCAAAGCCCAACATTTAAAACATGAAAGAGCTGGGATTCAAACCCTGCTCCTCGGTGCTGCTAACTTCACCGTCGTTTCTCTACACTGGGTGCCTCTTGAGAGATTGTGCTAGCGCTACACGGAGAGGACTCTATAAAGATGACTACTTTCTTCCTTGTAGGAGTTTTTATTTTATTTTATTTTATTTTTTTGAGACAGGGTCTCACTCTGTGGCCCAGGCTGGGGTGTAGTGGCACGATCTCGGCTCACTGCAGCCTCAACCTCCCTGGGCTCCCATCTTGACCTCCAGAGTAGCTGGAACTATAGGTGCATGCCACCACTCCCAGCTAAATTTTTTTGTATGTTTTAGATACGGGGTTTAGCCGTGTTGCTTAAGCTGGTCTGGAACTCCTGGGCTCAAGCCATCCTCCTGCCTCGGCCTCCCAAAGTGCTGAGATTACAGATGTGAGCCACTGAGTCCGGCCCCTACTTTTATTATTTTTTAATTTTTATTTATTTATTTTTTGAGACGGAGTCTTGCTCTGTCACCCAGACTGGAGTGCAGTGGCGCGATCTCGGCTCACTGCAAGCTCTGCCTCCCAGGTTCACGCCATTCTCCTGCCTCAGCCTCCTGAGTAGCTGGGACTACAGGCGCCCGCCACCATGCCCTGCTAATTTTTTGTTTTTTTAGTAGAGACGGGGTTTCACTGTGTTAGCCAGGATGGTCTCGATCTCCTGACCTTGTGATCCACCCACCTCGGCCTCCCAAAGTGCTGGGATTACAGGTGTGAGCCACCATGCTCGGCCGTCCGGCCACTACTTTTAAAACAAGAATAAGGCCGGGTGCAGTGGCTCATGTCTGTAATCCCAGCACTTTGGGAGGCCAAGGCAGGCGGATCACTTGAGGCCAGGAGTTTGAGATCACCCTAGCCAACATGGTAAAACCCTGTCTCTACTACCAATACAAAAATTAGCTGGGCTGTGGGCGAAGGATTACCTAGGTGCCGAGGCAAGAGACTGAAGGCACAAACTGTTTCAGTATAATAAAGAAAATAGTTAGAATAAGAATAGTCATAAGACAAATTAGATATAGAGATGATCATGGACAATTAGTAATCATTATTATAAACATTATTAATCATTAGCTTTTAATATTACTCTTTGTTGCATTACTAATATAACCTAGGAATAACTGGCGGGTATAGGGTCAGGTACTGAAGGGACATTGTGAGAAGTGACCTTGAAGGCAAGAGGTGAGCCTTCTGTCACGCCCACATAAGGGCCACTTGAGGGCTCCTTGGTCAAGCAGTAATGCCAGTGTCTGGGAAAGTACCTGTTACCTAGCAGACTGCGAAAGGGAGTCTCCTTTCCTTGGAGGAGTCAGGGAACACTCTGCTCCACCAGCTTCTTGTGGAAGGCTGGATATTATCCAGGCCTGCCCGCAGTCATCCAGAGGCCTAAACCCCTCGCTGTGGTGCTGTGCTTCAGTGGTCACACTCCTTGTCCACTTTCGTGCTCCTCCCGTACTCCTGGTTCCTCTTTGAAGATCGTAGTAGATAGCAGTAAAAGAAATAGTGAAAGTCTTAAAATCTTTGATCTTTCTTATAAGTGCAGGGAAGAAAACGCTGAACTATGCTGCCTTCCCTCTCTGCTTCCGCTAGCTAAAACGGAAGGGCCTCCTATCCTGTAATCATGTGACTTGCTTCACCTTGTCAATCACTTAGAAGATTCACCCTCCTTACCTTGCCCCCTTGTCTGGTATGCAATAAATATCAGCGAGCCCAGCCTTTCGGGGCCACTACTGGTCTCCGCGTCTTGGTGGTAGTGGTCCCCCGGGCCCAGCTGCTTTCTCTTTGTCTTGTGTCTTTATTTATTACAACCTCTCATCTCCGCACATGGGGAGCACACCCGCTAAGCCCCGTAGGGCTGGACCCTACACTGGGCACGGTGGTGTGGCAGGCCAGGTCTCAGTAACAACTGTTTCAGTACTGACTGCGTGGTTAAGTTAAACATTAAAAGCCAGTGCCCTTGTACAAAGGCTGGGATGTAACAAAAGCCCATCAGGAGTTTTGCCTAGGCCTTTCCTGGACCTTAAAGCATGACAAAATAATGAAGGAATTCTTAATGGGACCCATTCAGGATTAAACAAGTTTTACTGGGGGGTCTGAGGAAGCTCCCCAGGCCTCCACAAACAAGTTTATTGGGGTCTGAAGGAACTCCTCAAACCTCCATGATTTAGCAGGAGACAAGATAAGGGTAATCACCCCAGCACCTGGACCCATTTAGATTAAGTAAATTCACTGAGGCTCCAGAGGAAGGTCTTCAGGACTTGGACCTTAGTAAAAGAAATTAATCACATGTCTTTAGATGAATGCAAACTTACATGTAGACATATAGCTTAGAAGGTATATAAGCTCTGAAAAACTTTGTAATTTTGAGTTGGTCTGGCGTAATTTCCAGGCCTTCTCTTCGTCACTGGTTACAGAAATAAAAACTCTCTTCCTCCCCAGTTCATCTACATCTTGTTATTGGGCCAAAAGAAATAGCAGCCCAACCCTCAGTTTGGTCTGGGAGCAGCGGCGCATGCCTGTAATCCCAGTTACTTGGGAGGCCGAGGCATGGGAATCGCTTGAACACAGGAGGTGGAAGTTGCAGTGAGCCGAGGTCATGCCACTGCACTCCAGCCTGGGCAACAGAGTGAGACTCTGCCTCAAGAAAATACATACATACATACACACACACACACACACACACACACATACATAAAATGAGTTTACTGGCCAGGTGCAGTGCCTTATGCTTGTAATCCCAGCACTTTGGGAGGCTGAGGTGGGCAGATTGCTTGAGCCTCTGAGATGGATAAAAAAGCCACCGGATCTGGAGGTACTGTTGAGGGCATTTCCACTCTTGTCTTTAGACTTGGGCTTTTATGGCATCATGGTTTGTGATTTATAAGTAAATAAATAAACTTGGGCTTTTAAAGAACAGAACTATGGGCCAGGTGCAGTGGTTCACACCTGTAATTCCAGCACTTTGGGAGGCTGAGGCGGGTGGATCACCTGTGGTCAAGAGTTCAAGGCCGGGCGCGGTGGCTCACGCCTGTAATCCCAGCACATTGGGAGGCCGAGGTGGGCAGACCACAAAGTCAGGATATCGAGACCATCCTGGCTAACACGGTGAAACCCTGTCTCTACTAAAAATACAAAGAAAAAAAAATTAGCTGGGCATGGTGGCGAGTGCCTGTACTGCCAGCTACTCGGGAGGCTGAGGCAGGAGAATGGCATGAACCCGGGAGGTGGAGCTTGCAGTGAGCCGAGATTGCGCCACTGCACTCCAGCCTGGGCAAGAGCGAGACTCTGTCTCAAACAAACAAACAGACCAAAAAAAAAAAAAAAAGAGTTCGAGACCAGCTTGGCTAACATGGTGAAACCCTGTCTGTACTAAAAATACAAAAATCAGCTGGGTTTGATGGTGGGCACCTGTAGTCCCAGCTACTCGGGAGGCTGAGGCAGAAGAATCTCTTGAACCCGGGAGCCGGAGATTGCAGAGAGCCAAGATCGCACTACTGCACTCCAGCCTGGACCACATAGCAAGACTCCGTCTCAAAAAAATAAAAAATAAAATAAAGAATGGAACTATGGGTAAAGAAAAAAAAGTCTAAAGTTAATACTTTCTAAAGATTTTTAAAATTCTAAGATGCATATTTTCTTCCAGACTAACATATACTTTTAGCTACTCTCTCTGTTCAAGTCTAAATGTTGCCAGGTCTTCCTGATGTGTAGAGGAAAAACCTCAAACATCAGTAACTCAGTTTCTTTTCTGGTTTACTTGGGTTATCTATTGCTGTGTAACAAACTGCCCCAGAACTGTTTCTTAAAACAGCAACCACTGTATATTTCGCAAAATGCAGGGTCAGAATTCCACAAGGGCACAGCTTGCCTCTGATCCATGTGATGTCTGCTGGGGATGCAAGGCCCATGACGGCTTCTTAACTTACACGCCTAGAGCCTCAGGTTGGAGAGTTCGAATGGCTAGGGGGTGGCTGGAACTGCTCAACTAGGTCACACGTCTGGGTCTCTCATCCAGACAGAAACCCACCAGACAAGAGATTGTCCAGGACACTTGACAGACACAAAAAAGAAAAAAAGACCTAAAAATACTGATGGGAATTCCCAAGTAACAGCCCAGCTAGGTCACTGTAATGCATGTCACTGACCCATCCATACCCCCTGGGCAGTCCCACTTTAATGTACTTCTGCTGACTTCCGACTGCCAGTGACTGTGGCATGTTGCTTGAAGTGTCTCTTCAAAGCCAGGGAAGGTTACTCTGCCCAGGAACAAGGCAGGCAGAAGTAGTAGGGAATGAATGACCCCAGGAGCAGCTCTCATCCAACAACTGTCAGAATTTGATTTATAAATACCCCAGCTCCCTTGCCCTTGCGTGCAATAACTCTGAGGTGTACGTTTTGCATTCTTCCCAAATGTCCTCTGCAGGATTAAGCCTCAGTCACTCTCAGTCATAGTTAGCATCATGGCTGCCTTAGCTTCCCTGTCTCACATTCCTACTCCCCACCTGTGTTTCCACTGAGCACTCTACTCAAATCCATGTCTTAGGGTCTCTTGGGGGGAACCCAAGCTAAGAAAATCACATTAAAGTCACCAAGTCCCATGCAAGATGAACAAAGCTACTCATCAGCTTTCTATTTTATTTTATTATTTATTTATTTTTTGAGACGGAGTCTTGCTCTGTCAGCTGGGCTGGAATGCAGTGGCGTGATCTCAGCTCACTGCAACCTCTGCCCCCCAGGTTCAAGCCATTCTCCTGCCTCAGCCTCCAGAGTAGCTGGGATTACAGGCACCAGCTACCACATCTGGCCAATTTTTGGATTTTTATTTTATTTATTTATGTCTTTATCTATTTATTTATTTTCGAGATGGAGTCTCGCTCTGTCGCCCAGGCTGGAGTGCAGTTGCAGGATCTCGGCTCACTGCAAGCTCCGCTTCCCGGGTTCAAGTAATTCCCTGCCTCAGCCTCCCGAGTAGCTGGAATTACAGGTGCATGCCACCACGCCCAGCTAATTTTTGTATTTTTAGTAGAGACAGGGTTTCACCATCTTGGACCGGCTGATCGCAAATTCTTGACCTGAAGTGATCCACCCACCTCGGCCTCCCAAAGTACTGGGATTACAGGCTTGAGCACCACGCCCAGCCCTGCTCATCAGCTTTTTAGTGATGTAAGCTTTTTAAAAAATATATGCAGAGGAAGATTACCAGAAATGACAGAAAGACCTCTAACTTGAAATATGGAGATTAAGCAAAACAAAAATAAAAGAATAACTTGGAGAAAATAGAGACTAAACAAAAGGAAGAAAACTTACCAAAATCTATTATTTATATCTTTAAGAGAGTTAAGAAAGGAAATTATAACCATGAAATCAGGAAAAAAATACTATAAAAAAAATCTAGGCCGGGCGCGGTGGCTCAAGCCTGTAATCCCAGCACTTTGGGAGGCCGAGACGGGCGGATCACGAGGTCAGGAGATCGAGACCATCCTGGCTAACACGGTGAAACCCCGTCTCTACTAAACATACAAAAAACTAGCCGGGCGAGGTGGCAAGCGCCTGTAGTCCCAGCTACTCGGGAGGCTGAGGCAGGAGAATGGCGTAAACCCGGGAGGCGGAGCTTGCAGTGAGCAGAGATCCGGCCACCGCACTCCAGCCTGGGTGACAGAGCGAGACTCCGTCTCAAAAAAAAAAAAAAAAAAAAAAAAAAAAAATCTAGAGATAAAACAGAGCTCTTTTTTTTTGAAATGGAGGCTCGCTGTATCGCACAAGCTGGAGTGCAGTGGCGTGATCTTGGCTCACTGCAACTTCCGCCTGCTGGGTTCAAGCAATTCTCCTGCCTGAGCCTCCTGAGTAGCTGGGATTACAGACATGCATCATGATGCCCGGCTAATTTTTTGTATTTTTAGTAGAGACAGGGTTTCACCATATTGGCCAGGCTGGTCTCAAACTCCTGACCTCATCATCTGCCCGCCTCGACCTCCCAAAGTGCTGAGATTATAGGCGTGAGCCACCATGCCCAGCAAAACAGAGCTCTTGATAACTAGAAAAATATGAGCTGGGCACGGTGGCTCATGCCTGTAATCCTAGCATTTTGGGAGGTGGAGGCAGGTGGATCACGAGGTCAAGAGTTCGAGACCAGCCTGGCCAACATGGTGAAACATTGTCTCTGCTAAAAATACAAAAATTAGCCGGTTGTGGTGGCATGCACTTGTAATCCCAGCTACTCAGGAGTCTGAGGCACTAGAATCCCTTGAACCCAGGAGGCAGAGGTTGCAGTGAGCCAAGATCGTGTTACTGAACTCCAGCCTCAGCAACAGAGCGAGACTGTCCAAAAAAAGAAAAAGAGGAGAGGAGAGGAGAAGGGAGGGGAAGGAGGGAAGAGGAGGGGAAGGGCGGGGAGGTTGGTGCAGTGGCTCACACCTGTAATCCCAGCACTTTGGGAGGCCAAGGCGGGCAGAACACAAAGTCAGGAGTTTGAGACCAGCCTGGCCAACATAGTGAAACCATCTGTACTAAAAATACGAAGATTAGCCAGGTGTGGCAGCACACGCCTGTAGTCCCAGCTACTCGGGAGGCTGAAGCGGTAGAATCGCTTGAACCCGGGAAGCAGAGGTTGCAGTGAGCCAAGACTCCAGCCTGGGTGACAGAGTAAGACTCTGTCAAAAAAAAGAAAAGAAAAGAAAAGAAAAGAAAAGAAAAGAAAAGAAAAGAAAAGAAAAGAAAAGAAAAGAAAAGAAAAGAAAAGAAAAGAAAAGAAAAGAGAGGGAGGGAGGGAGGGAGGGAGGGAGGGAGGGAGGGAGGGAGGGAAGGAAGGAAGGAAGGAAGGAAGGAAGGAAGGAAGGAAGGAAGGAAGGAAGGAAGGAAGGAAGGAAGGAAGGAAGGAAGGAAGGAAGGAGAAAATTAGAAAAATATGGTGGCAAAAATGAAAAGTATCCCAGAAAATTTGGAAGATGAAGTTCATGAAATCTCCCAGAAAGTGGAGTGAAAAGAAAGAGATGAAAAATGAGAGAAAGCCGGGCGCGGTGGCTCACGCCTGTAATCCCAGCACTTTGGGAGGCCGAGGCGGGCGGATCACAAGGTCAGGAGATCGAGACCACGGTGAAACCCCGTCTCTACTAAAAATACAAAAAAAAATTAGCCGGGCGCGGTTGTGGGCGCCTGTAGTCCCAGCTACTCGGGAGGCTGAGGCAGGAGAATGGCGTGAACCCGGGAGGCGGAGCTTGCAGTGAGCCGAGATCGCGCCACTGCACTCCAGCCTGGGCTGGGCGACAGAGCGAGACTCCGTCTCAAAAAAAAAAAAAAAAAGAAAAAGAAAAATGAGAGAAAAACAGAATTTAAAAATTCGTGGTCTGGTGCAATGGCTCACACCGGAGGTGGGCAGATCACCTGAGGCCAGGAGTTCAAGACCAGCCTGGCCAACATGGTGAAACCCCGTCTCTACAAAAAACAAAAATTACACTTTGGGAGTCTGAGGCGGGTAGATCACCTGAGATCAAGAGTTCAAGATCAGCCTGGCCAACATGGTAAAACCTTGCATCAACTAAAAATACAAAAATTAGCCAGTCGTGGTGGTGCATGTCTGTAGTCCCAGCTACTTGGGAGGTTGAGGCAGGAGAATTGCTTGAACCCAGGAGGTACGGTGGCTCACACCTGTAATCCCAACACTTTGGGAGGCCAAGGCAGGTGGAACACAAGGTCAGGAGTTCGAGACCAGCCTGGCCAACATAGTGAAACTCTGTCTCTACTAAAAATACGAAAATTAGCTGGGCGTGGTGGCGGGCGCCTATAATCCCAGGTACTCAGGAGGCTGAGGCAGGAGAATCGTTTGAATCCGCAAGGCGGAGGTTGCAGTGAGCTGAGATGGAGCCATTGCACTCCAGCCTGGGCGACAGGGCGAGACTCCATCTCAAAAAAAACAAAATACAAACAAACCAGTAGACAGAAAATCAGTTCAGTATATGGAAGACCCGGACATATTATCAACAAATTTGAGCTAATTGACATTTATAGGTCATTTAATCTAACAACAGAACACACAGCATTTTCAAGAGTACATGGAGCATTCATGAGGATAAATGATATTCTGATCCACACAGCAAGCCTCAACACGTTTAAAACAATTGAAATCATAAAAGGTATGTTCTCTGACCACACTGGATTAAATTAGAAATGAATAACAGAAAGATACCTAGAAAATCCCCCAAATATTTGTAAACAGCACTCTTCTAAATAACGCAGGGTCAAAGAGGAAGTCACAAGGGAAATGAACAAATAGTTTGAATTGAATAAAAATAAAAACACAACATATAAAAATGTATGGGACACAGCCAAAGTGGTGTTTAAATGAAAAAAAATTTTTTTTTTTTGAGACGGAGTCTCGCTCTGTTGCCCAGGCTGGAGTGCAGTGGCCGGATCTCAGCTCACTGCAAGCTCCGCCTCCCGGGTTTAGGCCATTCTCCTGCCTCAGCCTCCTGAGTAGCTGGGATTACAGGCGCCCGCCACCGCGCCCGGCTAGTTTTTTGTATTTTTTAGTAGAAACAGGGTTTCACCATGTTAGGTTTCACCAGGATGGTCTCGATCTCCTGACCTCGTGATCCGCCCGTCTCGGCCTCCCAAAGTGCTGGGATTACAGGCTTGAGCCACCGCGCCCGGCCTAAATGAAAATTTAAACATTAAATTAGAAAACAAGGAAATTTCAAATCAGTAATTAAATATTCCACTTAAAGAAACCAGAAAAAAGAAGAGGAAATTAAATCCAAAGCAAATAAGGAAGGAAATAAAGTAGAAATGAAATGGAGAACAGAAAAACAATAGAGAGACCAGGCACAGTGGTTCACACCTGTAATCCCAAAACTTTGAGAGGCCAAGGCAGGTGGATCACGAAGTCAGGAGTTCGAGGCCAGCCTGACCAAAGTGGTGAAACCTTGTCTTTACTAAAAATACAAAAATTAGTCAGGTACGATGGCGGGTTCCTGTAATCCCAGCTACCTGGAGGCTGAGGCAGGACAATTGCTGCAACCTGGGAAGCGGAGGTTGCGGTAAACTGAGATCACGACACTGCGGGAAGGGGAAGGAGAAAGCGAAGGGGAAGGGGAAAGGGGAGGGTCAGTGAAACCAAAAGCTGGTTCTTTGAAAAGATCATTAAAAATCAATAAACTGCCGGGCGCGGTGGCTCAAGCCTGTAATCCCAGCACTTTGGGAGGCCGAGACGGGCGGATCACGAGGTCAGGAGATCGAGACCATCCTGGCTAACACGGTGAAACCCCGTCTCTACTAAAAAATACAAAAAACTAGCCGGGCGAGGTGGCGGGCGCCTGTAGTCCCAGCTACTCGGGAGGCTGAGGCAGGAGAATGGCGGGAACCCGGGAGGCGGAGCTTGCAGTGAGCTGAGATCCAGCCATAGCACTCCAGCCTGGGCGACAGAGCGAGACTCCGTCTCAAAAAAAAAAAAAAAAAAAAAAAAAAAAAAATCAATAAACTGCTAGACAGACACATTAAGAGAAAAACTATATTAAAAAACTGGTGGCCGGGCGTGGTGGCTCACGCCTGTAATCTCAGCACTTTGGGAGGCCGAGGCAGGTGAATCACAAGGTCGTGAGTTCAAGACCAGCCTGGCCAATATGGTGAAACCCCGTCTCTACTAAAAATACAAAAATCAGCCGGGTGTAGTGCATGCACTTGTAGTCCCAGCTACTCGGGAGGCTGAGGCAGGACAATTGCTTGAACCCAGACGGCAGAGTTTGCAGTGAGCCAAGATCACACCACTGCACTCCAGCCTGGGCAACAGAGCGAGATTCCATCTCAATAAATAAATAAATAAAAAATGATAAAGGAGATTAGGTCATTGCTTGTAGGAGCTGCCAGTTAGGGGAGAGATTGACTACAAAGGAGCCAGAGGGAACTTTTAGGGAATTAGAAATGCTCTATATCTTGATGATGATGATGCACATAATTCTGTACACTTATCAAAGCACACAGAACTGTACACCTATGCCAGGTGCGGTGGCTCACACCTGCAATCTCTACTTTGGGAGGCTGACATAAAAGGACTGCTTGAGGCCAAGCGTTCAAGGTTGCAATGAGTTATGATGGCACTACTGCACTCCAGTCTGGACAACACAGCAAGACCCTGGCCACCCCCCACAAAAAAAGAAGAAAGAAAATAAAATATGAATGCATTTTAGTATTTTATGTAGAAGGACTATCTTATAAACTTTTTGTTTTAGATGTGTGTCCTGGATTGCAGAGTATAATGTGTTATTTTACCCCATGAATTATGGTTTTATAAAAAGAAAGAGGCCAGGCATGGTGGCTCAGCCTGTAATCCCAGCACTTTGAGAGGCTGAGGCGGGCAGATCACCTGAGGTTGGGAGTTCAAGACCAGCCTAACCAACATGGAGAAACCCGGTCTCTACTAAAATTACAAAATTAACCAAGTGTGGTGGTGCATGCCAGTAATCCCAGCTACTCGGAAGACTAAGGCAGGAGAATTGGTTGAACCTGGGAGGCGGAGGTTGCGGTGAGCCAAGATCGCGCCATTGCATTCCGGCCTTGGCAACAAGTGCGAAGCTCCGTCTCAAAAAAATAAATAAATAAAAAGAAAAAAGAAGAAAGCAAGCCCTTGTCCGAGAACATGCCGCGGTCTTTCCCACCTCGGGACTTTCGGACCAGTGTTCTCTCTGCCTGAAGTGCTGGAGCATTCTTCTACTTCAGGTCGCCTCCTTGGGGAGCTCTTTCCAGGCCACTCTATCAAGTAACTAAATCTCTCCCCACTCTCTATCTCTGTCTATCACACTATTTCCTTCATATCACTTACTCTAATCTGTCATCATTTTACTTCTGTGGTAGTACGTGGAGCCTGTGGACCTGTAAATTGCATCAGATAGCTGCTTTCTCCAGTCCCACCCCAGTAGTTTTAGAGATGGAGCTCCCCTGTGTTACCCAGGCTGCAATGCCAGGACTATTCACAGGTGCAGTCATTGAGCACTACAGCCTCCAACTCATGGGCTGAATGCAGAGCTTAGAGCTTGCAGTGAACGCCAATAATGAGTTCTTCGGCAATTCCAGCTGACTGGGGCCGGGGGGCAGTTCTTCTAAGAGAGTCTGCCCCCGCATCTGTCTGCCAAGTATTTATGGCAAGGGCTTGTTAAACCACATCCACTGGATGGCTTTTTTGAGGTCGGGTTGTGAGACACCTGTGGCCCTGTAAAAAGCACTCAGACTGTATTCTCAGGAGGCTATTTTCAGCGTTCCTTATCACACCACACACTCCACTCTCTGTCCTGTTTTCAGGGTCAAGGAGTTTCATTCTCACACACAAATAACATACACACAGTGCCTCAGTATTTTCCATGCCCCGACCTCAAATGCCATGTACGTAAGCTTGAATATGTTGCCGTGCGCACCACCCCCCACATCTCCCCCTTTTTAAACAAAGCCTGCGGGTCATCCAATGCAAGGTAAGCTTCTATCATTCTTCCCTGGTCATAGATGTGTTGGGTGGCAGTACAGAGTCATCTGCAGATGCCTAGCAAACAGATACAGAAAGAATAAGTACAACAGCCATCACCTAAATGCATATGTTTAACCCACACTACCAAGTGTTAGGGTTTAACCATTGAAAACCTTCTTGTAATTGCTGAACGGTACTTGTTAGTAGTTACTGTGACTATTCTTCAAGTTATTTCTTTAATTTACACTCAAGAGTGGAAATCTGAGAAGACAAATGGTTGTGATAAGCCCCTCGTAGAGGTGCTTTTACTCTCTCCCAAGCATATTGGGAGGTACTATATGGCAGCGGTGTGACACAGATATTATATTTCCAATCACAATGTAAATTTTGACGGGTAATGAATGCCTGCTGCTGATTCCCCAGCTATTTCACAGCAGTTTCAAGAGCCTTCAGGCGAGACAGAATAGTTTTATCAATATTTACCTGTTCTTGAAGTTCATGGGTTACATTATATACCATGTTGACTTACCACTGAGGCTGTGTAAATAGATTGTCAGAGAAACAGCTGTAGTAGCGGCAGTTGCTAATATAATAATAGCTGAGCCTAAAAAGGCAATTAAAGTGGCCAGAAATATTTTTTTTTCCAAGTATGAGACAATGCTTTTTTTGTTTTGTTTTGTTTTGTTTTGTTTGTTTTTGAGATGGAGTCTTGCTCTATCACCCAGGCTGGAGTGCAGTGGCGCAATCTCGGTTCACTGCAAGCTCCGCCTTCCGGGTTCACGCCATTCTCCTGCCTCAGCCTCCCTAGTAGCTGGGACTACAGGCGCCTGCCACCACTCCCAGCTTATTTTATTTTTTGTATTTTTAGTAGAGACGGGGTTTCACCGTGTTAGCCAGGATTGTCTTGATCTCCTGACCTCGTGATCCTCTCGCCTCTGCCTCCCAAAGTGCTGGGATTACAGGCGTGAGCCACCGCGCCCGGCAGACACAATGCTTTTCTAAATAGCTGCAGGGTGGAATCTCCCTCCCAGCTCTGGGTTAAATTTACAGGCAACCACAATTCTGCACGCCATTTTAAGATCATGACATAGGTTATATTCAACTGGGTAACATTTTCATGAGACAAGCATGTAGCATACCAATTACTGGAAGAGACTTTAATACTATGAAAGGATTGATTCTGCTCTATGTTAGGAACACCTTGCCCAAACAAGAGTATGTAAGGGTGTGTAGTACAAATTAAGACTGTGTCAGTAACATTATTATGCCAGGAGAGGGTATAGTTGCCACCACTAGTAATATACTCACCATGTGAAAAAACCCGTTCAAAAAAAGGAAGTCCTAATCTCTAAATTTGGATATGAGCAGGGCTTAAAGCTTGTTTCCTTTTCAGTTGTAATATTGATCCTGAGGTCAGGAGATCAAGACCATCCTGCTAACACAGTGAAACCCCGTCTCTACTAAAAATACGAAAATTTAGCTGGGCGTGGTGGCGGGCACCTGTAGTCCCAGTTACTCAGGAGGCTGAGGCAGGAGAACGGCGTGAAACCGGGCAGCAGAGGTTGCAGTGAGCCGAGATCGTGCCACTGCACTCCAGCCTGGGCGACACAGCGAGACTCCGTCTCAAAAAAAAAAAAAAATTTTTTTTGGTCCTGAAAGCCCATACTCTGACTAGGTAATAGAATTATTGGAGGGACTTCCAAATCCAATAGTTTGATTTGCAGACATAAGATTACCATGGGGACCCCAATCAAGTAAGGTGCCATTATCAAACAGGCCCTTGACTCGGTGCAGGTTGTCTGCACAGCGACCACTGGACGGCCTCAGACTTATATTGCCAGTCCCTACTTGGATAGCATATAGGAAGATTAGGCAGTTGTGTAGCTTCATTAGACACCTCAGTAAGATTAGTGGTAACAGCAGAAATAAAGGTCAAGTTTGCAAGCTTAGTATCCCTTTTGGGCTGATAGTAAAGATACTCCTGAGGAATGAGAGTAACACACTTATGTGCTATTGTGCAAAAACAAAGAGAGGGATTACTAGACAATAAAATCAAGAAGTCATTAAGTTTAATCCATCCCAAATTTTTTTTTTTTTTTTTTTTTTTTGTTTTGAGACGGAGTCTCACGCTGTTGCCCAGGCTGGAGTGCAATGGCGCGATCTCGGCTCACTGCAAGCTCCGCCTCCTGGGTTCACGCCATTCTCCTGCCTCAGCCTCCTGAGTAGCTGGGACTACAGGCGCCCGCCACCACGCCCGGCTAATTTTTTGTATTTTTTTTAGTAGAGACGGGGTTTCACTGTGGTCTCGATCTCCTGACCTTGTGATCCGCCCGCCTCGGCCTCCCAAAGTGCTGGGATTACAGGCTTGAGCCACCGCGCCCGGCCCCATCCCAAATTTTCAGTTAAGGGTAAGACAGGGGCATCCGTCGACCTTCTGTCCAAGAAGTATCATTAGATGACAAAGGCAGGTCAGCATCCCACCATGTAATAACATTAAAAACAGGGGGATTTAGAACATGACTCCAATAAACATGTTCTTGAGCTTATCCCACTTGGCAAAGGACAAGAATTACCAGCCACCCCAACATCCATGTCTGTCTTACTTTCTCAGAAGTTTCCCCAGTTACCGTCGGACACATAAGAGACCAATTCTTGGGGCCAGGCGCGGTGGCTCAAGCCTGTAATCCCAGCACTTTGGGAGGCCGAGACGGGCGGATCACGAGGTCGGGAGATCGAGACCATCCTGGCTAACACGGTGAAACCCCGTATCTACTAAAAAAATACAAAAAACTAGCCGGGCGAGGTGGCGGGCGCCTGTAGTCCCAGCTACTCGGGAGGCTGAGGCAGGAGAATGGCGGGAACCCGGGAGGCGGAGCTTGCAGTGAGCTGAGATCCGGCCACTGCACTCCAGCCTGGGAGACAGAGCAAGACTCCGTCTCAAAAAAAAAAAAAAAAAAAAAAAAAAAAAAAAAAAAGAGACCAATTCTTTGCAGTTGCAGGGGCTTCCACAGCTGCATGCCAGAGAGGTACTTGCTGATCCAATTTCTTTTTTTTTTTTTTGACAGAGTCTTGCTTTGTCACCAGGCTGGAATGCAGTGGTGCAATCTCAGCTCACTGCAACCTCTTTCTCCCGGGTTCAAGAGATTCTCCTGCCTCAGCCTCCTGAGTAGCTAGGATTACAGGTGCATGCCACCACGCCCGGTTAATATTTTTTTTGTATTTTTAGTAGAGACAGGGTTTCACCATGTTGGCCAGGATGGTCTCGATCTCTTGATTTTGTGAGCCGCCTGCCTTGGCCTCCCAAAGTGCTGGGATTACAGGCGTGAGCCACCGCACCCGGTGATCCAGTTTCTTTCGCTGTCCCCAGGTAATGTCAGGTGCTTTCTGAGTCATCAACGTCATTGTTCGTTCTCCAACAACCCGGCCTATTCTCGAGAAGAGCCCCATATTCCCCCGTTTTTGTTTAATAAGATATATGTTAAGAGTTTGATGAGCTTGTTTAATAATGGCCTGACTGGTCGAGTTGTAAGGAATATTAGTTTTGTGTTGTATGTGCCAAAGTTGTAATGCATATGCAAATAGAATACTAAGATAGCAAGGTCCATTATCAGTTTTTATAGTGTGTGGAAAGCTTAAAGTCATAATAGATTTAAACAAAAGAGCAATTGCATCTTTAGTTTTTTCTCCGGTTGGGAGGATAGCATGTATCAGGCCTGTGCCGTAATGTGGAGAGATTTGAAACATCCAAAGGGCGGATACGGAGTAACATCAATTTGCCAAATAGCGTTAGGCACTAGCCTTCATGGGTTGGCACCAAGGCCTAAGGAAAACGGGGAAAGAGAATGCGGTTGGCAATCAGGACAAGTTTTATTAATCATGTGAGCTTGAGTAAGTGTCAAATGAAACTGTTGTTTAAGACTGCGGGCGTTCTGATGAAAAAAAGCATAATCAGCTTGAGCTTGCAGAAAAGCAGGAGAATCTGCAAACCACATCTATGGTCATACTAGAGCATCAGCTCGAGCATTCTTTTCTGATAAGGGACCAGGTAGCCCAGAATGAGAGCTGAATATATGTGATCTAAAGAGGGTGACGACAGCGGATACAGAGGAGCTCTTGTGCCACAAGAAACAAAGCTAGTAGGAGTTCATTTGTAATGGAAGATCTAAATGAGTAATACTATCCACCGCATAAGTGGAATTACTAATTATATTTATGTTTTGGTGAGGAAAATTTGTAAGGCCAATATCAGTGCACGTAATTCTGCCTGTTGCGTAGATTTTAAAATGCTCTTGGAATTTGTGCTGCCAGTTCTGCATGGCATCTTGCCACACTATATAGTTGCTTTTTCAGTTTTCTTTTTTTTTTGAACCATCTGTAAAGACAGTGGTGGCATGAAGTAAAGGCTCAGAGACAACAATAGATGCAAATTTAACAGGCACAGTTTGTAAGAAGTTCAGGAGCTTAGAGGCTGGTAAATGAAAGCTGATATTACCAATAAAGTCAGCCATTGCTACTTGCCAATCAAGATCACAAGCTAAGAGAGTATGAAATTGTTCCTTGCTTAAAGGTAGGAAAAGAGTAGCAGGGTCATATCCTGACAGCTAGATGCAACGTTGGCATCCCTTTATGAGAAAGAAGCTATTAAATCTGTAGTCTTTTGTACACGTTTAGAGGGATTATGAGACAGATACATAACATATAAAATACAGAAATGGCAAAAGATAAAGCCTACCTGTTCAACTCAGGCATGGAAGGGAAGGATATTTTAAATAATTTTTACTATATTTTGGCCCTTGAAAGTCATTAGAATGTGACTGCAAGTCACCGGGATAATAAACCTGCACTGAGTTAGCTTAAGTGTGTTAAAAAAAAAAAAAAGGGGGAAAAAAAGAAAAACTCTAAAAAATGTCTTTTGGTGTTAGCCATTTTCCTGCATCAGCCTTTAGCTGGAATATCTTAGAAGTGAGCTTGGGAAAGTAGGGCTGTGACTGGTTTCTTTTTATTTGTTCTGAGATCCTTAGGCAGCTTCTCTTTTTAATGGCCTGCCACTAGTTGCTGCCTTTACCCTGAGAGGAAGGAAAGAAGACTGCAAGTGGCACTAAGAGGCCAGAGAAGGACCAGGTGGTAAAGTGTGTGTGTAAGCGTGGAGGCTGGAGGCAGGAAGGTAACAGGCTGGGGGAAAACCACTCCCCTTATCTTCTAGGCCACCTATGCCTGCAGCCAACCCTGTTAGGTAAGGTACTGAAAATATACTGGGCTTTTTATTATTTTTACCACCCTCAAGCAGAGAGGCTCAGGGGAGAGCAGACAAGCAGCACAGGGTCTGCTTTGAAGTTTTCTTTTTTCTTTTTTTTTGACAGAGTTTCGCCCCGTAGCCCAGGCTGGAGTGCAGTGGTGCGATCTCGGCTCACTGCAAGCTCTGCCTCCCGGGTTCATGACATTCTTCTGCCTCAGTCTCCCGAGTAGCTGGGGCTACAGGCGCCTGCCCCAATGCCCGGCTAATTTTTTGTATTTTTAGTAGAGACGGGGTTTCACCATGTTAGCCAGGATGGTGTCGATCTCCTGACCTCGTGATCCGCCTGCCTCGGCCTCCCAAAGTGCTGGGATTACAGGCATGAGCCACCGCGCCCGGCCTGAATTTTCTTAGCCACAGTGCTTTTAAACATTTTACAAAAAAGCGAAACAAACATTCCGTACTGCTGCATGTATCTTCTGAAGATGACAGCAGCTGGCAGAGCTCGTCCACCTCAGTCTAGTTAGCATTTAAATGTGGCTATGGGAGAGCATCCCTTATTAGCGGGCTCCTCCCCAAGGGCTCTGTACTCTAGGCAGCTCCACACTCCTTCGCCCACCTTAGGCTAGTAAGGTCGCGGTGTACACGGACTGTTTCTTAGCCCTTTCCCTAGGGGGCCAGGGAAGACGAGGAATTGCTTGTCAACTGAGACTTGTGAGGGATGGCAGGGAAGGGCAGAAGTAGGAAAAGCAGCAGCACAGCAAGCAGCAGGCCACTTCCTGGGCAGAGTTACTAAGGCAGGTGACCATGGTGAGGAGGATCCTCAGGACTGGGCTGGAGCTGCCTGCAGCCACCCGGGGACTCGGTCTGTGCCTTTTGGCCTCCTCTCCGTCACCACAAACCCAGAAAGGGGCAACCTGCCCAGACTGCCAGTGACCATATGGGCACTCCGTGGCATCTTAGCAACTCTCCTGCTCCAGGCCTCTGTGGGCAGCAAGAAAGCTAGAGCTACCTGGGATAAACCCCAGGAGGCAGCATGCAACTTCCCCTTATATTCCAGGGTATTCGAATGTTATACCTAGTCCCAACACCAGGCCGTGGGGGCTACTGTCCTACTTTCAATCCAGCCATAGCCTGAGCTAAAAGAGTAGCCTTATGTAAGTTACCTCCAATGCCATTGCAAGCCTTAATATATTCAGCTAAATGAGCCTTCCCTCTCAGGGGTCTAATAGCAGTTTGACACTCTGCATTAGCATTATCGTATGCAAGAAGGTGTATTACAACATCCTGAGCTGTTTTATCAGTTATGGCTTTATACACAGCCTCTTGGAGCTTAGCAATAAAATCAATATATGGTTCTTTAGGTCCTTGTTGGACAGAACTGAAAGAAGGATATTTTTCCCCTGTAACATTTATCCTTTCCCAAGCCCGTAAGCACACAGGGCGCAGCTGAAAAATGGCAACATCCTCCGTTACTGCTTGATTCTCTAATAGACCCCAGTTAAGGCCAACTCCCATTCATTGTTCAAAGGAAACAGGCACAGGTGACTGTGCTTGTGTTTTTTCCCTTGCCTGAGTTTGAGCTTCATCAGCCCATCAGGTTTTAAACTGTAAATACTGAGATGGAATGAGAACAGATTTTGTCAAAGCATCCCAATCATATGGTATTAACCTATTATCAGAGCCACATTTTTCAACAAAGTTTGCACAAAAGGAGAGTTTGGTCCATATTGACTAATGGTTTGCTTAAATTCTTTTAATAACTTAAAAAGAAAAGTGGCCCAATTAGCTATATTCTGTCCTCCTTGCTGGGTTATAGTAACTGGAAATTGCCATGCTTC
Organism: Macaca thibetana thibetana; assembly: GCF_024542745.1. NCBI lineage: Eukaryota > Metazoa > Chordata > Mammalia > Primates > Cercopithecidae > Macaca > Macaca thibetana. The sequence continues at coordinate 34,159,185 of NC_065581.1, read as the reverse complement.
GAGGTCTCCCTCAGCTCTAGCTTTTTGAATAGAATTTCCTATAGCACCATCAACTGCTCCAGGTTTTAATGTTGCAACTACAGGAGCAGAAAGTTTTTCAGCTAATTCATTTTCTCACCCATTAAGGGGAGAGGGAGGAGGTGGTCATTCACTTAATTCAGCAGGTGGAGTCGACCGGCTAGTAAAACATACCTTTTTTATAGTTTTCCTTTCTTTAATCTCCTCCTAGCTGTTCCTTACACTCAGAATCTGTGGTTTTTTACACCTGTCCTCCTCTTCCTCATCTGAATCGCCCTCATCATCTGTTTGAAATGGCTCAAGAGCTGCTTTTATTAGCACCCACATTGACCAAATGGAAACTGGAATTTCTGTTCCATCTTTATACGCCTTTTTAAAATCTCTTCCAATTCTCTCCCATTCATCCAATTCCATAGTCACTTGTTCTGGAAACCATGGGCGAAACTGCTCCACTGTACTAAAGAGTGGTAACAAATTCTGAGTACTCACTTTCACTCCCCCTCTTCATAATAAATGCCTTAAGAAATTCAAATAAGCAGAATGTTTGCTTTCACTCTGTCCCATTGTTACCCTGGTTTTCCGCCAAGCTTCTTTCAATCATCCTCGGGTGTCCTCTGACGATGCATCCTCCACTTTCACATGCTCTAGGTTCCTTCACCAGGGTCTTCGTCACCCCACGTTGGGCACCAGGAATGTTGGGTGATCAGACCCAACACCAGGCCGTGGGGGCTACGAAGTCCAGCAGAGTCAAAGGAATGAGAAAACACAAGTTAAGACTTGAGAAAGTGGGACCAGGGAGCCAACGCTAGTATGGAGGCTGCGAAGGTCCCGAGCTCTGGGAGCCCACGCTATTGACTGGTGATCAAACAAAGAAACAGGTGGTGAGGATGTGGGGGTTGAAAGGAAGATGTATCAAGTGAATGAACTACAGCTGTGATGGTTTAGCATTTTCTTTGAAACGTATGGCTACTTGAGATAATAGGAGAGCTAGAAGCAAGGAGCCAGCAAGTCTGGACACATTCCAAAGGCCCCCAGGGGTTTTACCGTGGACCCGGGACATGTTCCAGGCCCTGCCTCAGCTTCTCTCCCAACACTCAGCTTTTCTCCCAACACAACCTAGCTTAAAGGATCCTCACATGCTACAGTGATGACTCTGTGCATAGACCAAGGAAGCAGAAGCTGTGGTAGCCGGTAAAGTACTTCCTTGGTGGTCAAATTCTGGAGGGCTAAATGTGTGTGTGTGCACGTGAGTGACCAACAACCCTGCCTGCGGTGTTGTTTGTGTGGATGGTGACAAGTCCTACTGCTGGATGGAGAGTGGGTCCTCTCCACGGTTCCATAGCTACCTCATATGGCTTAGGGCGGCTCCTGCCGTGGGATTTATACCAGCATGCCAACACTAAGAGGGGCCTAATTCTCCTTTAGGGGAACAGCCAGAGAGGACAGCACGAGTGGGAAGTGTGCAAAGGACCTTCAGAGAGGGAAAGCAGGGAAACAGGTCAACCTCCCAGAACAAGCAAGGCAAGACACCCCTGGTTTGAGGGGTTGTGCCTTCCAGGACAGGCAAGACACACCTTGGTTTGAGGGGTTGAGCCTTCCAGGACAGGCAAGGTGACACATCCCTGGTTTGAGGGGTTGAACCTCACACAAACCCCGCCTTTCTTCTTAGGGGAAGATAAGAGTAGCTCTACTCCCACCAGTCCCTTCCCTAGGGGAAGAGGAAGGATAGGGGAGAACAGCAGCATAAGCAGCTGGCAGAGGCAAGGAAAGACCAGCAGAGAGAGAGGGGAACAGAGAGGAGAGAAAAAAGAGAGAAGGAAAAGAGAGAGAAAGAGAAGGGAAAACAGGAAGGAATTATCTACACCAACCATTTTTTTTTTTTTTTTTTTTTTTAAGATGGAGGCTCGCTCTGTCGCCCAGGCTGGAGTGCAGTGGCATGATCTCGGCTCACTGCAAGCTCCGCCTCCTGGGTTCACGCCATTCTCCTGCCTCAGCCTCCCAAGTAGCTGGGACTACAGGCACCCGCCACCACGCCCGGCTAATTTCTTGTATTTTTAGTGGAGACGGGGTTTCACCGTGTTAGCCAGCATGGTCTTGATCTCCTGACCTTGTGATCTGCCTGCCTCAGCCTCCCAAAGTGCTGGGATTACAGGCGTGAGCCGCTGTGCCCGGCCCCATCTATACCAATTTTAAGTTAATTTGAACTAAACAAGGTCTTATTAACAGCAAAAGATAATTGAAATCCCAAACTTACAAGGTTTTCAACAAAAGTAAAGTTTGCTAAAAGTTAACAGTGTAACATATATTATCCTAACTTCTAATCTTAGGCAGTCTAATCCACAAACATGAAGGAAGTTCGCTTTGGAAAAGAATGGCTGCCAGGCACCGTGGCTCACGCCTGTAATCCCAGCACTTTGGGAGGCCAAGGTAGGCAGATCACAAGGTTGGGAGATCGAGACCATCCTGGCTAACATGGTGAAACCCTGACTCTACTAAAAATATAAAAAACTAGCCGGGCATGGTGACAGGCACCTGTAGTCCCAGCTACTCGGGAGGCTGAGGCAGGAGAATGGTGTGAACTTGGGAGGCGGAGCTTTTAGTAAGCCAAGATCACACCACTGCATTCCAGCCTGGGCGACAGAGCGAGACTCCGTCTCAAAAAAAAAAAAAAAAAAAAAAAAAAGGCTGGCATGGTGGCTCACACCTGTAATCCCAGTGTGTTCCTTCTGGTGGGTTCTTGGTCTCTCTGACTTCAAGAATGAAGCCGCGGGCCCTCGCGGTGAGTGTTACAGTTCTCAAAGATGGTGTGTCCAGAGTTTTTTCCTTCAGATGTTCTGATGTGTCCAGAGTTTCCTCTTTCTGGTGGGTTCGTGGTCTTGCTGACTTCAGGAGTGAAGCCACAGACCTTCGCAGTGAGTGTTAAAGCTCTTAAAAGGTGGCGCCTCCGGAGTTGTTTGTTCCTCCTGGTGGGCTCGTGGTCTCCCTGGCTTCAGGAATGAAGCCACAGACCCTCATGATGAGTGTTACAGCTCATAAAGGTAGTGGTGACCCAAAGAGTGAACAGCAGGAAGATTTATTGTGAAGAGCGAAAGAACAAAGCTGCCACAGCGTGGAAGGAGACCAAAGCGGGTTGCTGCTGCTGGCTCGGGTGGCCTGCTTTTATTCCCTTATTTGGCCCCATCCACATCCTGCTTTTTAGTCCATTTTACAGAGAGCTGATTGGTCCACTTTACAGAGTGCTGATTGGTCCATTTTTACAGAGTGCTGATTGGTGGGTTTACAAACCTTTAGCTAGACACAGAGTGCTGATTAGTGCATTTACAATCCTTTAGCTAGACAGAAAAGTTCTCCAAGTCTCTTTACCCAATTAGCTAGACACAGAGCGCTGATTGGTGCGTTTACAATCCTTTAGCAGCCCAGCGTAGTGGCTCAAGCCTGTAATCCCAGCACTTTGGGAGGCCCAGACGGGCGGATCACGAGGTCAGGAGATCAAGACCATCCTGGCTAACCCGGTGAAACCCCGTCTCTACTAAAAAAATACAAAAAACTAGCCGGGCGAGGTGGCCGGCGCCTGTAGTCCTAGCTACTCGGGAGGCTGAGGCAGGAGAATGGCGTGAACCCGGGAGGCGGAGCTTGCAGTGAGCTGAGATCCGGCCACTGCACTTCAGCCTGGGCAACAGAGCAAGACTCCGTCTCAAAAAAAAAAAAAAAAAAAAAAAAAAAAAAAAAATCCTTTAGCTAGACAGAAAAGTTCTCCAAGTCCCCATCCAACCCAGAAGCCCAATCGGCTTCACCTCTCACCAGCACTTTGGGCGGCGGAGGCAGGTGGATCACAAGCTCAGGAGATCAAGACCATCCTGACCGACATGGCGAAACTCTGTCTCTACTAAAAATGCAAAAAAATTAGCCAGGCATGGTGGCGGCCGCCTGTAGTCCCAGCTACTCAGCTACTCAGAAGGCTGAGGAAGGAGAATAGCATGAATCTGGGAGGCAGAACTTGCAGTGAGCTGAGATCGTGCCACACTGCACTCTAGCCTGGGTGACAGAGTGAGACTCCATCTCAAAAAACAAAAAAGGTGGGGGAAGAAATATGTCTACAAAGTGTTATTAAAACTAAGTTTGGCTGGGCGCGGTGGTGCAAGCCTGTAATCCTAGCACTTTGGGAGGCCGAGACAGGCGGATCACGAGGTCAGGAGATCGAGACCATCCTGGCTAACCCAGTGAAACCCCGTCTCTACTAAAAAATACAAAAAACTAGCCAGGCGAGGTGGCGGGCGCCTATAGTCCCAGCTACTTGGGAGGCTGAGGCAGGAGAATGGCATAAACCCAGGAGGCGGAGCTTGCAGTGAGCCGAGATCCGGCCACTGCACTCCAGCCTGGGTGACAGAGCAAGACTCCGTCTCAGAAAAAAAAAACAAAAAACAAAAAAAACAACTAAGTTTAACATTAATAGGCCGGGAGCAGTGGCTCACGCCTGTAATCCCAGCACGTTGGGAAGCCAAGACAAGCGAATTGCCTGAGTTCAGGAGTTCGCGACCAGCCCGGGCAACAAGGTGAAACGCCGTCTCTACTAAAATACAAAAAAATTAGCTGGGCGTGGCACCATGTGCCTGTAGTCCCAGCTACTGGAGGCTGAGGCAGGAGAACTGCTTGAACCCGGGAGGCAGACGTTGCAGTGAGCTGAGATCACCCCACTGCACTCCAGCCTGGGTGACAGAGTAAGACTCCATCTCAAAATAATAATAATAATAATAACACAAATATAAAAGTGAAATTTCACTTATCTGGTCTAAAAATCATACAGGAAGCACTGTCAAATATAAAACGGTGTTTGGCGTTCTTTGGTCTAAAAACTAATAAAAATAAGTGCTAAAGGAAATTTCTCAGTAAGAAGGCATCAATGACTATAAAGTCCACTGCTAATGTCCTCACATTTAAAACAAAAGGTCAATTTCTTAGAAATTATGTGCTTGGGCCGGGCACGGTGGCTCAAGCCTGTAATCCCAGCACTTTGGGAGGCCAAGACGGGTGGATCACGAGGTCAGGAGATCGAGACCATCCTGGCTAACATGGTGAAACCCTGTCTCTACTAAAAAATACAAAAAACTAGCTGGGCGAGGTGGTGGGCGCCTGTAGTCCCAGTTACTTGGGAGGCTGAGGCAGGAGAATGGCGTAAAAACCCAGGAGGCGGAGCTTGCAGTGAGCTAAGATCCGGCCACTGCACTCCAGCCTGGGCGACAGAGCGAGACTCCGTCTCAAAAAAAAAAAAAAAAAAAAAGAAATTATATGCTTGGTTTATCTTCCACTTTCCTTTCCCTCAAAACTAAAAGTCTTTTAGCACATGTACCACCCCTAGAATTTCCGGTAAACCAGCACCAGCCTGAAGATCACGTTGTCATCAAAGGGTGGAAAGAAGGAAAACTCGAGCCAGCCTGGAAAGGACCCTACCTTGTGCTGCTAACCACTGAGACTGCTGTTTGTACAGCGAAAATGGGATGGATTCATCACACTTGGAGTCAAGAAAGCGCCACCCCCTCCAGAGGTGTGGGCTATAGTCCCGGGGGAAACCCTACCAAACTAAAGCTAAGAAAAATTTAACTCTTTCATCTATTCTATTACTCTTCTTTCCTCTCTCTATTGCTGACCATCTAGTTATTAACATAACCAAGTCAATTTCATCTCAAACTATTGCATTTAATGCTTGCTTTGTTTTACCCCGTGGGAACTTGCCAAGTCAAAGACCGCTCTCTACTTCAGAAAAGTACCTCTGTCTGTCCTGACTCTCCTCAGACTGGGCATTAGTAAATTAGGACCACTGAATCCAGGGGGATTTCAATAAAGTCCCCAGTGTCAACCAGGAGTCTTGACCTCTGATGTAGAGCTTTTATGCTGTAGTTGGTCCAGCGTTCTGTGGATCACTAAAGAGCAAGTATGGATTGCCCCAACCAGTTTTTGTAATTTCGTAAAACCACACATTCATTTTACTAGAGGATCATAGAAGTTAAAGACTTAAAAAACATTTTGGCAATTAAGACAGGATACCAAGATGCAAATGCCTGGTTGGAATGGATCAAATATTCTGTCCACGTTAAACAAAAGCAATTGTTACGCTTGTGCACTCGGCAGGCCAGAGGCCCAGATTGTCCCCTTTCCACTAAGGTGGTCCTCTAGTCGACCAGGTGTGGGCTGCATGGTAGCTCTTTTCCAGGATTCTACAGCCTGGAGTAACAAGTCATGCCAAGCTCTCTCTCTGCTATATCCCAAAGTCTGGCACCCTGCGGGTCAGCCCCCAAGGGCCATCCAGCTTCTGTCTCCCAACACTAAGTTCACTTCATGTCTCTCCCAACAGGAAGGAAACTTAGCGTTCCTTGGAGACCTGAAAGGATGCAGTGAGCTTAAGAATTTTCGGGAACTTATCATTCAGTCAGCCCTTGTTTATCCCCAAGCGGATGTGTGGTGGTATTGTGGTGGACTTTTACTGGACACTCTGCCAAATAACTGGAATGGCACTTGTGCTTTATTCCAATTGGCTATCCCTTTCACCCTGGCATTTCATCAACCAGAGGAAGGAAAAATAAGATATCATAAAGCAAGAGAAGCCCCTTATGGGTCTTTCGACTCTTATGTCTGTTTAGACACAATTAAGAGTCCCACAGGGAATACTAGATCAATTTAAAGCCCGAAATCAAATCGCTGCAGGATTTAAGTCAATATTTTGGTGGGTGACAATTAATAAAAGTGTAGATTGGATAAACTACATCTATTACAACCAACAGCAATTTATTAACTACACTAGAGATGCTGTTAAAGGAATAGCTGGGCCGGGCGCAGTGGCTCAAGCCTGTAATCCCAGCACTTTGGGAGGCCGAGACAGGCGGATCACAAGGTCAGGAGATCGAGACCATCCTGGCTAACATGGTGAAACCCCGTCTCTACTAAAAATACAAAAAACTAGCCGGGCGAGGTGGCAGGTGCCAGTAGTCCCAGCTACTCGGGAGGCGGAGGCAGGAGAATGGCGTAAACCCGGGAGGCAGAGCTTGCAGTGAGCTGAGATCCGGCCACTGCACTCCAGCCTGGGCAACAGAGCGAGACTCCGTCTCAAAAAAAAAAAAAAAAAAAAAAAGGAATAGCTGAACAATTAGGGGCTACTAGCCAGATGGCTTAGGAAAATAGCGTCAAGGGTGTCCATGTGAAGAGACCAAACAGGCTTTGTGTGAGCAATAAAGCTGTTTATTTCACCTGGGTGTAGGCGGGCTGAGTCCGAAAAGAGTCAGCAAAGGGTGGTGGGATTATCATTTGTTCTTATAGGTTTGGGATAGGCATACAAAGTACATTCTTAAGGGCAGGGAAGAATATTACAAAGTACCTTCTTAAGGGTTGGGATGAGTAGAATATTACAAAGTACCTTCCTAAGGACAGGGGAGAATATATTTATCAGTTAGGGTGGGGCAGGAACAAATCACAATGGTGGATTGTCATCAGTTAAGGCAGGAACTGGCTATTTTCACTTCCTTTGTGGATCTTCAAATGCTTCAGGCCATCTGGATGTATACGTGCAGTTCACAGGGGATATGATGGCTTAGCTTGGGCTCAGAGGTGAAAGGGTGGCCTACCCCTCCACACCTGTGGGCATTTCTCGTTAGGTGGAACGAGAGACTGGAGAAAAGAAATGAGACACAGAGACAAAGTATAGAGAAAGAAAAAGTGGGCCCCGGGGACCAGCGCTCAGCATACAGAGGACCCATGCCGGCACCGGTCTCTGAGTTCCTTTAGTATTTATTGATAATTATCTTTACCATCTTAAAGAAAAGGAAGTGGCAGGATAATAGGATCATTATAGGGAGAAAGTCAGCAGTAAGACATATAAATAAAGTTCTCTGTGACATGAATAAGTTTAAGGAAAAGTGCTCTGCCTTGATATGCATATGTAAATATCTCCATAAACCTTTTTAGTGCATAGAGAGCAGCATTGCACTAGCAAGTCCCGCCTTTCGCCCTAAGGTGGTTTTCTCCTTTCTCAGTAAATAGAACATACAATCAGGTTTTACACGAGATGTTCCATTGCCCAGGGACGGGCAGGAGACAGATGCTTTTCTCTATCTCAACTGCCAAGAGGCCTTCTTTCCTCTTGTACTAGTCCTCCTCAGCACAGACCCTTCACGGGTATCAGGCTGGGGGACGATCAGGTCTTTCACTTCCCACAGGCCATATTTCAGACTATCACATGGGGTGAAACCTTGGACAATACCTAGCTTTCCTAGGCAGAGGTCCCTGTGACCTTTGGCAGTGTACGACCTTTGGCAGTGTACGTGTCCCTGAGTACTTGAGATTAAGAGAATGGTGATGACTTTTTTTTTTTTTTTTTTTTTTTTGAGACGGAGTCTCGCTCTGTGGCCCAGGCTGGAGTGCAGTGGCCGGATCTCAGCTCACTGCAAGCTCCGCCTCCTGGGTTTACGCCATTCTCCTGCCTCAGCCTCCCGAGTAGCTGGGACTACAGGTGCCCGCCACCTCGCCCGGCTAGTTTTTTGTATTTTTTTTAGTAGAGACGGGGTTTCACCGTGTTAGCCAGGATGGTCTCGATCTCCTGACCTCGTGATCCGCCCGTCTCGGCCTCCCAAAGTGCTGGGATTACAGGCTTGAGCCACCGCGCCCGGCCGAGAATGGTGATGACTTTTAACCAGCAAGCTGCCTTCAGGCACTTGTTTAACAAAGCACACCCTGCACAGCCCAAAATCCTTTAAACCTTGAGTCACCACAGCACATGTCTCTTGCAAGGACAAGGTTGGGGGTAGGGTCACAGATTAACAGCATCTCAAATACAGAACAAAATGGAGTCTCTTATGTCTACTTCTTTCTATATAGACACAGTAACAGTCTGATCTTTCTTTCTTTTCCCCACAAGAGGCCTGACAAATAGGACAGCCTTAGACATGATATTAGCAGAAAGAGGAGGAGTCTACACCATGATTAAAACTCGATGTTGCACCTTCATCCCAAACAACACCACCCCTAATGGAAGTATAACAATGGCATTGCAAGGTCTGACTGCTCTATCCAGTGAGTTAGCCAGCAACTCAGGGGTAAATGACCCCTTTACAGGATGGCTAGAAAAGTAGTTTGGTATATGGAAAGGAATAATAGTCTCAATTTCTATTTCCCTCACTGGTGTAATAGGTGTACTTATTCTTGTCGGGTGCTGTGTCATACCATGCATCCGTAAGTTGATGCAGAGGCTCATAAAAATGGCACCTACTAAAACCTCCCTTAACTATCCTCCACTTTATCCAGAGAAGCCGCTGCTTTTGGAAAATCAAGCAAAACAACTAAGCTAAGACATATTTTAAAAGTTTGAAAAGAAAAGCTGTAAGGAAATACAAGGGGAGGGGTTGTTAGATGTGAGTTCTAAATTTCTTTTCAAAGAATTAATGTGTCAGTATGTTCAATTCTTTGCCTTCTGCTTTTAAACTTTACTTCCTTGTAAAGCAATCTTTTTTGATTACCTACCCCACCTTGACTCATTCGGATCACCTGTTCCACCCTAACTCATTTCAATTACCTGCTACCTGCTCTGCCCTGACTCCCACCAAAGCACTCACCCCGTCATTCTCTTTAAATTAGCCAATCGGAATTAGTTTAGCCTGTGCGGTCTAACCCTAGCCAATAGGGGAAGGACATAGCAGCAGCGGCCACGTGCATCAGGGATAAGAACCCCTTCCTCCACCTTGTCCAAGTGTGCGCTCACCATTGTTCCATCTGTAAGGGTGTACCCTTCTATATAGAAATACCTTGCCTTGCTGAGAATTAAAAAGAAAATTTTATATTTGAATGCTATTCCTTTTGTGGCACCGAAACTTTGTATATAACAAGGGAAACAAAACAGAGGAGGCCAGAAGGCTGATGCTGGAAGTAGGAAATGAGAACTTGCATATGAGGGATACAATCATAATCAGCCACTTTCCTTCAGTCCTGAAGGCACCCCTCCAGGGTTTGTCCAGGAGATGCGGCCACCCCATCATACAAATGTTCGCTGACCGGGGGTCTTATCTAAGAACGGACTTTTGGGCAGATTACAATCTTTTTTTTGAGATGGAGTCTGGCTCTGTCGCCCAGGCTGGAGTGTAGTGGCTGGATCTCGGCTCACTGCAAGCTCCGCCTCCCGGGTTTTACGCCATTCTCCTGCCTCCGCCTCCTGAGTAGCTGGGACTACAGGCGCCCACCACCTCGCCCAGCTAGTTTTTTTGTATTTTTTAGTAGAGACGGGGTTTCACCGTGTTCGCCAGAATGGTCTCGATCTCCCGACCTCGTGATCCGCCCGTCTCGGCCTCCCAAAGTGCTAGGATTACAGGCTTGAGCCACCGCGCCCGGCCCAGATTCCAATCTTTAAGGCGGATGGGAGGCGCTGTTGGCTGAATGGAGCCAACAAATGCAGGTCCCTTTAAGGGTGGAGGAAAGGAGGCAATGGCTTTTCTATAGAGAGAGGAAAAGGCTCCAGTTCGTCCTTATCCTCACTAGAAAAAAAAAATCCTCCTTATGCCCTGCAGAAGGGAATGAAGTAGAGAGAGGAGCACCCTCCTGCTGTTCTGGTTCCTATTTTTCCTCACTAGAAAAAATCTCTTATTCCCCATAGAAGGGAATGAAGGGAGGAGAGGAATCTCTCCCTTTAAATCTTCTGAATTCTTTTCAGGTGGAGGTAATAGGCGTTCTAACTCCCCACGATCTGGCAAATTAAGAAGATACAACGCAGATGGTCAAAATAGTAACATTAGTAAAATGACCTTGCTCATATCCTCTTTCCAGGCAGCGACCTACCTGCTCCCGTAACTTTAAATTTAAGGTTCCTTGATCAGGAAACCAAGGACATTCCTGCCTAATTAAAAGCATAAGATTGGGCCGGGCGCGGTGGCTCAAGCCTGTAATCCCAGCACTTTGGGAGGCCGAGACGGGCGAATCACGAGGTCAGGAAATCGAGACTATCCTGGCTAACCCGGTGAAACCCCGTCTCTACTAAAAAAATACAAAAAGTTAACCGGGCGAGGTGGCGGGCGCCTGTAGTTCCAGCTATTCGGGAGGTTGAGGCAGGAGAATGGCGTGAACTCGGGAGGCGGAGCTTGCAGTGAGCTGAGATCTGGCCACTGCACTCCAGCCTGGGCGACAGAGCGAGACTCCGTCTCAAAAAAAAAAAAAAAAAAAAAAAAAAAGCACAAGATTGTGTAGAGCTTCAGGCTCTACAGTGCACTGGATAGCCTGAAGTAGCTGTTGCACTGTTTTAAAAAATACTTTCTGAGGCCAGGAGCAGTGGCTCACGCCTGAAATTCCAGCACTTTGGGAGGCTGAGGCGGGCGGATCACGAGATCAGGAGTTCGAGATCAGCCTGACCAACATGAAGAAACCCCGTCTCTACTAAAAATACAAAATTTTTTTTTTTTTTTTTTTTTTTTGACGCGGAGTCTTGCTCTGTGCCCCAGGCTGGAGTGCAGTGGCGCGATCTCGGCTCACTGCAAGCTCCGCTCCCCCGGGTTCACGCCATTCTCCTGCCTCAGCCTCCCGAGTAGCTGGGACTACAGGCGCCCGCCACCTCGCCCGGCTAATTTTCTTGTATTTTTAGTAGAGACGGGGTTTCACCGTGTTAGCCAGGATGGTCTCGATCTCCTGACCTCATGATCCGCCCGTCTCGGCCTCCCAAAGTGCTGGGATTACAGGCTTGAGCCACCGCGCCCGGCCTAAAAATACAAAATTTAACCGGGCGTTGTGACGCGCACCTGTAATCCCAGCTACTCAGGAGGCTGAGGCAGGAGAATCACTTGAACCAGGGAGGCGGAAGTTGCAGTGAGCCGAGATCGTGCCACTGCACTCCAGCCTGGGTGACAGAGTGAGACTCCATCTCAAAAAAACAAAACAAAAAAAAAAAAAAACAACAACAACAACAAAAACACTTTTTGTTCTTTGTTCATTTCCTGACCCACGATAACCGAACCCCTGGTATTTTTCGCGTGGGTCCTATCCACCTGATGGCAGTCAGGAGTGTCTCTTACTGGGATTCTCCGAAAATTGATGTGCTCTCCTCCTTCACGCATAACTTCAAGGCGATCGTGTCGCCTTGCAGAGTTTATAGCTCGCAGTGAACGCCAAGAATGAGTTCTTAGACAATGCCAGCTGAGTGCGACCGGGGGAGCGTGGGGGGGCGGGGGCAGTCCTTCTAAGAGGGCCGGCCGCAGCGTCAGTCTGCCAAATACTTATTGAAAGGGCTTGTTAAATCACAAACATCCACTAGATGGCTTTTTTGAGGTCAGGTTGTGAGACACCTGCGGCCTTGTAAAAGCACTCAAATCACATTCTCAGGAGGCTATTTTCAGCGTTCCTTATCTCACCACACCCTCCACTCCCTGTCCTGTTTTCAGGGTCAAGGAATTTCATTCTCACGCACAATTAACATACACACAGTGCCTCAGTATTTTTCCATGTCCGGACCTCAAATGCCATGTACATAAGCTTGAATATGTTGCCATGCACCCCCCACACTCAAGTGTCCCCATCCCTTTAAACCTGTCCTGTGGGGTTAGTTCTCCCACTGCCCGTGAAAGATAACTCAGGCAGGCCACAGATCATGTCTGCTAAATCCCTAGAACCAAAAAAAAAAAAATCCTCCAAGCATCATTTTGAATTATATTTTTCTCTCGGCCAGCTCCGACTGAGTGTCTTGACACGGGAAGCTGCCAGTGGGAAACTGGCAGAGTGGCTGGCTTCCTCAAGAATTTCTTTCTTGCCTTCCTGTGTCTGACTCTCCACCCTCCCCCTCACAGCTGGAAGCAGAGGAGGTGAGGGGGACAAAATGCTTTACCTGACAGCCACACACTACTAGTGATTTTGGTTTCCTCTGGCTATGGCAGATGTTCAAATGACTTTTGCTCTAGTATGATGTTTGTGGGTCTTTTATAAACTCCCAATAGCTGAATATCTCCCGCTTATACTCTGTAGCCCAAACTTTGCATTATTTTATTTTTTAATTTTTATTTTATGTTCAGGGGTACGTGTGTAGGTTTGTTACATAGGTAAAATGTGTGTCATGGGGCTTTGGTGTACAGGTAATTTAATCACCCAAGTAACAAGCATAGTACCTGATAGGTCCCACCTTGAATTTGTCTAGGTGTTAGATTGGCTGCAGTTCTCTACCACTTCCTGTTATCTGAGGCCTTTACAGTGTGCCTTGGTGGCTAGTCACTGTCACCAAAAGGTACAGTTTAGGAGGGCATGGTGGCGCCCACCTGGAGTCCCAGCTACTTGGGAGACTGAGAAAAGAGGATCACTTGGACCCAGGAGGTTGAGGCTGCAGTGAACCATTCATGTTCATGCCACTGCACACTAGCCTGGGCAACAGAGCAAGGCCCTGTCTCAAAACAAACAAAAAAACATAGCAAACCCCTGTCTCTATTAAAAAGATAGAAATTAGCTGATGGTGGCATACACCTGTAATCACAGCTACTGGCTGAGGCATGAGAATGGCTCGAACCTAGAAGATGGAAGTTGCAGTGAGCCGAGATCATACCACTGCACTCCAGCCTGAGTGATGGAGTGAGACTCTGCCTCAAAAAAAAAAAAAAAAAAAAAAAAGTTTGATTACACTCTCAGCTGACAGGGGTGGGGAAAGGAAACTGATACTGTCACACATTGCTGACAGGAAGGAAGGTACACTGGTGCGGCCTCTACGGAAAGCATTTAAAAAATATCTACCCAAATCAAGTATTTACATATTCTTTGACCTAGCAGTTCTACTTCAAAGAATATACATTTACACTAGACCTTTTTTTTTTTTTTTTTTTTTCTGAGATGGAGTCTTGCTCTGTCACCCAGGCTAGAGTGTAGTGGCACAATCTCAGCTCACTACAACCTCTGCCTCTGCCTCCCAGGTTCAAGCGGTCCTCCTGCCTCAGTCAGCCTCCTGAGTAGTTGGGATTACAGGTGTGCACCACCACGCGCAGCTAAGTTTTTTTTCTTTTTGAGATGGAGTCTTGCTCTGTCGCCCAGGCTGGAGTGCAATGGCGAGATCTCGGCTCAGTGCAACCACTGCCTCCCAGATTAGAGCAATTTTCCTGCCTCAGCCTCCCAACTGAGTAGATGGGATTACAGGCGCCTACCACCACGCCCAGCTAACTTTATTTTATATATATATATATAAACTTTATATATATATAACTTTATATATATTTGAAGGGGGGGCCTGCCCCTCCACACCTGTGGGTGTTTCTCGTTAGGTGGAACGAGAGACTTGAGAAAAGAAATAAGACACAGAGACAAAGAATAGAGAAAGAAAAGCGGGGGCCCAGGGGACCGGCGCTCAGCTTACAGAGGACCCACGCCGGCACCGGTCTCTGAGTTCCCTTAGTATTTATAGGTAATTATCTTTACCATCTTAAAGATAAGGGAGCGGCAGGACAATAGGATCATTTTTAGGGAGGAAATCAGCAGTAAGACATAAGAACAAGGATCTCTGTGACGTGAATAAGTTTAAGGGAAAATCCTGTGCCTTGAGATAAACCTTTTAGCAGCATTGTTTCATCCTATCACATGGGAATAAACCTTGGACAATACCTAGCTTTTCGAGGAAGAAAGGCACACCCTGCACGCCCAAAATCCATTAAACCTTGAGTCACCACAGCACATGTCTCTTGCAAGGACAAGGTTGGGGGTAGGGTCACAGATTAACAGCATCTCAAATACAGAACAAAATGGGGTCTCTTATGTCTACTTCTTTCTATATAGACACAGTAACAGGCTGATCTCTTTCTTTTCCCCACATATATTATATATATATAACGTTATATATTTTTATATATATATATATATATATATATTTTTTTTTTTTCTGAGACAGCGTCTCGCTCTGTCACCCAGGCTGGAGTGCAGTGGCACGATCTTGGCTCACTGCAACTACACCTCACAGGTTCAAGCAATTCTCCTGCCTCAGCCTCCCGAATAGCTGGAATTACAGGCGCTCACCACCACGCCCTGCTTATTTTTGTATTTTTAGTAGAGACGGGGCTTCACCATGTTGGCCAGGCTAGTCTCGAACTCCTGACCTCATGATCTGCCCGCCTTAGCCTCCCAAAGTGCTGGGATTATAGGCGTGAGCCATTGTGCCAGGCCAATTTTTTATATTTTTAGTAGAGACAGGATTTCACTATGTTGGCCAGGCTGATCTCGAACTCCTGACCTCAGGTCCACCCGCCTCGGCCTCCCAAAGTGCTGGGATTACAGGCATGAACCACTGCGCCCGCCCTTGTGTGTGTGTGTTTTTGAGATGGAGTTTTGCTCTTTTACCCAGGCTGGAGTAAAGTGGCACGATCTCGGCTCACTGCAACCTCGGCCCCCCGGGATTCAAGCGATTCTCCTAACTTGGGCTCCCGAGTAGCTAGCTGGGATTATAGGCACCCACCACCATGCAAAGCTAATTTTTGTATTTTTAGTAGAGATGGGGTTTTACTATGTTGACCAGGCTGGTCTCAAACTCCTGACCTCAGGTGATCCACCCGCCTCAGCCTCCCAAAGTGCTGGGATTACAGGCATAAGCCGTGGTGCCTGGCCTGCTGGCAATCTTTGACATATCAACCTGATCTCTGCCTTCATGGTCACATGTCATTTTCTATCTGCAAGCCTATGTCCAAACTTCCCTTTTTAATAAAGGGGGTGAGAGGCCCACTCAACTCCAGTATGACCTCATTTAACCAATTACATATGCAACGACCTTATTTCCAAATAAGGTTACATTCTGAGGAACTGGGAGTTAGGACGTCAACATATGAATTTTATTGTTTTTCCTTTGACTTTTATTTTAAGTTCAGGGGTGCATGTGTGGGACGTGTAGGTTTGTTACACAGGTAAACAGATGCAATGGTGCTTTGCTGCACAGATCATCCCATCACCCAGGTATTAAGCCCAGCATCCATTAGCTATTCTTCCTGGTGCTCTTCCTTCCCCCGCTCCCCCCCGACAGGACCCAGTTGTGTTGTTCCCTACCCTGTGTCCATGTGTTCTCATCATCACTTATAAGTGAGAACATGCGGACAAATGAATTCTTCACCGTTTTTTGTTTGTTTGTTTGTTTGTTTTAGAGGAGTCTTGTACTGTCACCGGGGCTGGAGTGCAATGGTGAGATCATAGCTCACTGCAACCTCGGTCCCCTGGGTTCAAGTGATTCTCCTGTCTCAGCCTCCCATGTAGCTAGCTGGAATTATAGGTGCCTGCCACCATGCCCAGCTAATTTTTGTATTTTTAGTAGATATGGGGTTTTGCCATGTTGGCCAGGCTGGTCTCGAACTCCTGACCTTGTGATCCGCCCGCCTTGGCCTCTCAAAGTTCTGGGATTACAGGGGCATAAGCCGCTGCGCCTGACCTGATCTTGTTTTTTTTTTTTTTTTTTGAAATGTAGTCTCGCTCTGTTGCCCAGGCTGGAATGCAGTGATGCGATCTTGGCTCTCTGCAACCTCGCCTCCCGAGTTCAAGCCACTCTTCTGCCTCAGCCTTCTGAATAGCTGGGACTACAGGCCCATGCCACCATGCCTGGCTAATTTTTTATATTTTTAGTAGAGACGGGCTTTCAGCACGTTAGCCAGGATGGTCTCGACCTCCCGACCTCGTGATCTGCCCGCCTTGGCCTCCCAAAGTGCTGAGATTACAGGCATGAGACACTGCGCCCAGCCCAGCTCTTGTTCATTTTTATGGCTACATAACATACGAATTTTTAGGAGACACAATTCAACCTGTAACACATGGTTATACTGGGGTTGAGAGCGAGATGGAACAAATACAGCCAAGTGTTGACAAATGGAGAATCTGAGTGAAAGAGGTACATGCCAAAGTTCTTGGAACTGTTCTTAAATTTTTCTGTAAGCTGAAAATTATTTCAAAATTAAAAAAAATTCCAACAAGGTGCTAGGTTTATTTATTACACAAGATCTTGGTGCTGAACCTACCATGTGAAAGGAATGGTAAAGAGACAATAAAGGTATTTGTGTGGCCTTATTGCCCACTTGCCTGGGACGTAAATGAGGGTATCAGAGATTAATATGTTACATTTACATAGGGCTTTATAATTTACAAAACACCCACAACATCAAAAAACCTTTGTTTCATTTATCTCTCAGAATAATTCTGGGAGGCAAGAACTTTTTCTGATTTTATTAAAAAAAAAAAAAAACTAAACTAAAGAAAGGTCATGTGACTTGTCCACAGCTTCACACAACTAAGAGATCAGTTTAAATTCTAGTCCAGGGTTTTTTTACTCTTTTGAGACTCCTTTGCCGCTGCTGTAAAAGACAATGCGGCACGACTTGAAACAACATTTTTTTTCTTTGAGACAGAGTCTTGCTCTGTCGCCCAGGCTGGAGTGCGGTGGCGCAATCTCAGCTCACTGCAAGCTCCGCCTCTGGGGTTCATGCCATTCTCCTGCCTCAGCCTTCCGAGTAGCTGGGACTACAGGCCCCCGCCACCACTCCTGGCTAATTTTTTGTATTTTTAGTAGAGACAGGGTTTCACCGTGTTTGCCAGGATGGTCTCGAACTCCTGACGTTGTGATCCACCCATCTTGGCCTCCCAAAGTGCTGGGATTACAGGCGTGAGCCGCCGCGCCCAACCCTCGAAACATTATAACATCATTTCTGCTCTTTTGGGGGGTGACTTGACTTTCCGAGTAA